>NW_025232678.1:0-9272 GCF_018294505.1 Triticum aestivum | reverse complement strand
GCCCCGGGCCCAGCGATGCAGGGATCGCACAGCCCATAGACGAAGCTTTCCTTTAATCTCGCAGACGCGAGTCACGCACGCAGACGAAGCTTTCCTTTAATCTTGCAGACACAAGTCACGCACGCAGACGCAGCTTCCCTTCTTCTATAGTGGCTATTCCATATCTCAACTAGTGGATCTGCAGGTGTATGTCGTATCTATAAAGATGTACTCTAGTCCGTCTCTCCCTTCAAAATTGAGATCCTTATTCAAGGCTGATGCCATCTAGCATTTTCTGTTTCTATAGGCCGCAATGATAGCTGAATCGATGGGTTACTCAAGGCTGATGCGATGCCCCAATCGCTGGACGCCATTGCACATGTTCGATCACCTCCCTCCAGGGCCATGCATCAGTCTACTTTGTGTCATCGTCGAGCACTGTGGTCCGATCACCGACGCCGATGTCTGATCCAATCGATCTCAGGTATACCATATTAGCGTTTCTCACAATCTCAATTATATTAACTTTCGCATACACAATGCATATCTTGTGTCATTCAACCTATAAAATATATTTCTGGTTTTGTCTAAGCGTCTTTCGGTATCATTTTGTATTTGTGTATATTAATTAGAATCGAAATACAACACGAGCGCGAGGGTTGTGCTACATGTGCCGCAAAATTCCCCGTTTGAATTTATTATGCCCCCTCGAATGTTGAGCCTAAAGTTGGTTAGAATTTAACTTATAAAAAGTTATGAGTTATCTGCAATGTTGAAGATGCAGTTACCGCAATAGCTATAGGAGCGAAGGCGAGGTTGTTATAAATCTCGAACCATTGCTATTATTATAATTCTCATATAATATAAGGGCCCCAAGTTTTAGTTTCGCCCCGGGCCCCCAAAATCTCAAGACCGGCCCTGGGAGGAAGTAGAAGCCTCGGCTGCATTGCTGGGACTTCCAGAATTCGCCAAGTTGTATAATGGGCCCCTTGTGTTGGAACTGGATTGCTTCTCTGTCGGGCGTGACTTTTATTTTGAAAAAAGGAGGATATATAATCCTCGGTCTCTGCATCAAAACGATGCAAGCAGACATATATTATTAATGATGCAAAATTCAGCAGCCAAACAATCTCCATCCGAAAAGAAGTGGAAAACAAACCTTGAGGCCGTATACCTCACGACAGTAACTCCCCCAGATATCCAATAACCCTATGTTACAAGACACATTAGAAACTAAAAAGGGCAACGCTAGCAATCAGACTACTGATAGCTGCCTTCCCATCAGACTAGTGCTGCATCGTTGGATTGAAGTCTCCTGGAACGTCTGATTAGAGAAGTGGGCCTAGGTGGTTTGCATGTGGCGCACTAATTATGATTTGTTTCCGTCAATTACTCCCTACCACTATAACTGCCTTTTTTTTGAAACTACCACTATAACTGCCTTCTTAATGCTTCCTCCTTGCTACCAAATCTGTAGTAGGGGAAACGATGCATCTATCGAACCGGGTGCATCTATTGGTCAGTGTTGGCCCAAACCCGACGCCGAGTATTTTTCGGCGGCGGTGACAACCGACGATCAAATGACGATAACAAACAAAACTCGCTGACCGAACTCGATGAAGTTCCTTTACGCCGAGATGCGTCGCACCGTAGAGCTAGCTTCCGATGTGTTGTACACGCTCGTACACTACAGCCAAAGATCCAATCGATCCGGCCGGAATCACACGTAACGCACGCACACAACTCGCCGGACTTATAGCCACAGGCTCGTGTCGAGCCTGTTATCTTTTCTATTGATTCCACGGTTGTTTTTACAAGCCAAGGTACACGCATATATATAGAACCAGCTAGCTATCCAACGTACTACTACTCGGTTGCTAATTCTAGTCCTACTAGGATACATGTACGTAGACGAGTCGGACACACACCGGCCACCGGGGGAATTAGTTGGGTTTAATCCAACATTCACCCCCCCTAAACACGACGTCGTCATGTCACAGCTTCGACGCCGATTCCTTCTCGCATCCTCAAGAAGTTCTCTCGATCCAAAGCCTTGGTCAGGATGTCCGCCAGCTGATCATCGGTGCGACTGTAGTTGACCTCCATTTTATCTTCTTCTACGCCGTCCTTCATGTAGTGAAACATCGTATCAATGTGTTTGCTCCTATCATGCCGCACTAGATTCTCGGGTAGAAAATTTATAAATTCACTGTCAACGTTGAGCACCGCTTGTTCTGAATCTCGATCCATGAGATCATCGTGTAGCCGTCCTAGCCACACACCTTGACATTCTGCTTTACTTGAAGTCGATGTCACCACTTTCGGTCTTCGTGATAACCAGCTTACTATGCTTTCACCAAGGAAATATACCACACCTTAGGTACACTTACGGTCGCCAACAATTACTTCCTTGTCACTACCACTGTAGCTGAGTAGTTTCACCATCTCCTTCTTGCTTAGCTCAAGACGAGGTTCCATTAAAGCGACAATGTGATTGCAATCTTTCATGCCACGGCTTTCAAGTACCTTCCTTGCATATGCCTCCTGGTATAGTGTGATCCCCTCCAGCTTTTGATGTACCTCTGTCACGAGGTTGCAACTCAAAAGGCCTAGATCATCCATCTTGAAAAACTCCTTTATTTGTAGCTTGAATTTTGCAATCACTTCTTCATCTGCTCCAGTAATCAATAGGTCGTCGACGTAGATGCTAACTAGTAGACGATCCCTTCCTTCACCTCTCTTGTACATTGCATGCTCTAGTGGGGCTTTCTCAAATCCAAGAGAAATTATCGTCCGATCAAGTTTGATGCTCCATGCCCAAGAGCCTTTGCGTAGCCCGTACAAGACTTTGTGTAACTTCAGTACCTTGTGTTCCTCTCCCTCTTGATAAATCCCGGTGACTGATTCATATACACATCTCCTTCTAACTCACCATTCAAAAACGCAGATTTTACATCCATGTGATGTATCTTTCATGATTCCTGAACCGCGAGAGCGATGAGTAATCTCACCGATTCCATCCTTTCAATGGGAACGAACGCTTCTTCGAAGTCCACATCTTCCTCTTGCACGTACTCTTTGGCTACTAGCCGCGCTTTGTGTTTCATGGACCCATCGGCATCTTTCTTGATCATAAATTCCCACTTGAGATCCATGACTTTTTCATTGTCGGGAAGATCCACAAGCTCCCATGCATTGTTGTCGTGGATCGACCTCAACTCCTCTTCCATAGCCTGACGCCAACACTCCTTCGTATTTGCATCCACAAATTTCGCCGGTTCCTCGGCGCTTGCTAGACACCGTCGCCCACTCCTTTTCACCTTTACCGGGTCAATCGTCCGAAGAGACTTCTCCAAATATGGGTGTAACACCGGCTGTAGGAGTACGGATGTAGATGAAAGTGTCCTTTCCTCCTTTACTTTCGGAGACGATGCAGGTTCCAACGTGGCTGCCTTTCCTGCGTACAAGCATGCACACGACGGGGCTCCTAATGCATGCTCATCCTTAGCATGTGGGCATGCATGCATGCCCTTTGGTGGGTCTCGTAGCCTGCTTAGGCTTCTGCTGCCCAGATTGCCAGCGTCTACAGCCAATGAGCCAAGCCCATCACCTCCATGGCCTTCAGGCACGCCTCCGCAGGAGACTCCTTCCGTGCTGCCGCTTTCTGTTTCTGGGTTGCATCCCATCCTGCTTGCTGGGTTGCAGCAACTGCTGCCTTTGGACTTCCCTGGTTGTCCGTTCACTAAGCCATGGAGTACCACGCCTTGGCCACCAACTCCATGTATTCGTACCATAGCTGCACTTGTACTTGATGCACCAGCCCCAACAGTCACGACACCCATGTCTGCGTTTTCTCTTGCAACACAAGTCTCTGTCTTTGCAACGGTACTAGCACCAGCTTTTGTTTCTTCGTGGACTTCCGGCGCCACGTACGCCTTTCTTTTTTCTGGACGCGTCTTACAAAGACTGCTTCTCCATGGCCGAGCACACGCGGCAATTGCTGCATCCGCTCCAGCAAAGTTAGCACTTATGCCTGTAACATCGACATAACTTTCGGAATCACCCCCCGCATCCGTAGCTTCGACACGAGTTTCCGAACCATGATCTTCAGGGCGAACTTTTTCTTCATGAAGCGTGACAATTTCTTTAGTCGAAGCTTGAAGAACTGGATCCTCCTCATCCACGAGTTCGCACATCAACATCATGTCACCATCATCACCTTGCTGGGCCATGAGCGCCTTCTCCTTCGGGGGATTCTTGCACTTCGACTTGAAGTGCCCGAGCAGATTACAGTTGTGCCAGCGGATCTTCCTCTTGTCGAACTTTTTCTTCCTTGGCTTCTCCGACTGTTCGTCGGTGACCTTTACGGGACGGTACTTTCCGCCGCTACCGGACGCCTTGTCGAAATTGTTCTCTTTGAAAACCATTGCCTCCCACTGAGCACGCGTAAGCTTCAGGTACTCATCCTGTTTCGCGTCGCCGTAACTCAACTTCATCCGCTCATCATGAGCCTTGAAACGACCAACGAGATCATCCAAGGTGAGAGTCTTGAGATCAACACACTACTCGACCGCTGACACAATCGGCATGTAGCGCGGTGGAGCGGCACGTAGGAAACGCCTGACCACGGAGATGTCCTCCAACTTCTCCCCGAGACCGCGAATCCCGTTCACCATCGAAGCAACCCTCGCTGCGAAGGCATCCACTATCTCATCTTCTCCCATCCTCAGATTCTCCTAACTTTTCAGCAAAGTTTGCAAGTTCGCCTCGCGCACACGTGAGTGCCCTAGATGCAATGTCTTGAGCGTGTCCCACGCCTCCTTCGCTGATGTCTTCGAGATTGGATGCTGCTGCACGTCCACCGGCATCACCAAGCAGATGGCCGTGATAGCCTGGCGATCCTTCCGATACAAGGCACCACCCTTTAGGTACTCCTCACCGCCGGGGTCGACGGCTTCCCAGAGCTCATTGGCCTCGAGCGCCCACTCCATCATGGTCGCCCACACCATGAAGTTCCCATGGTCGAATCGTGGATACTCCGATCTCACCGGAGCAGCAATTACTTTAGCCACACCGGAATACTCCGGCAGTTGCTTGGACGTGTCCTTGTCGTCCGACATGATCTTCCGTTACTAGAAGATCAACCTTGCTCGTGTGATTCCGGCCGGATCGATCGGATCTTTGGCTGTAGTGTACGAGCGTGTACAACACATCGGAAGCTAGCTCTACAGTGCGACGCATCTCGGCGTAAAGGAACTTCATCGAGTTCGGTCAGCGAGTTTTGTTTGTCATCGTCGTTTGATCGTCGGTCGTCACCGCCGCCGAAAAGTACTCGGCGTCGGGTTTGGGCCAACAGTCAGTTTCCATGATGGGAAGCACCATGCATGTTCTATTAACAATTAAAGCATACCAATTCATTTTGCTTCTACCGGCTAGAAAATTTGCTTCCATAACAATGGGATATTGTTTCAATTTAGTGTGATTTGCATCCATCATGACAATTTATTTGCATTGTCTAAGGACAATGCGGACACCTTATTTTGCATTGTCTAAGGACAATTTATTTTCCAACTTTACAATTTCATGCTTCCATCAAACCTCTTTGCACCATTTTTACGGACTCTTTTAGACCAATTAAACTGGGAGTCATCTTTCAAAGAATTTGGTATGTGCATCCTAATAAATAGTAATTTGCTTCCAAAGAATTTGGAATTTGCATTCAAAAAAACCAACATTTTCTTCCATAGAAATTGGAATTTGCATCCAAAGAAATGAGCATTTTCTTCCATGGAATCCGAATCATTATGATACCCTTTTCATAGACTAGTGAATTGTTTCCATACAAATATAGTTTTGTTTCATTACAAAGAATAAGAAAAATATCACTTCAAATAACATGGGGAATGTTTCCACAGTGATGAACACGTGTCTCCATTAAATATAGGATTTGCTTCTGCGTGGTAGGAAGCATCACCCCATCTATCACGATGACACGAATTGCGAGGACCCTGTCACTTACAACGTTGCCACGTGGACATCTGTGCTACTTCTTGCTAACTTCTTATGTGCTTCCTGCAATTTGAGTACACAAACAGATCCAAGGGAGATGGAGAAGAACTATATAACTACAGTGCTGCCAACAATGGAAATATCCCTCGCAGGGTCAATTTGGCAAACTACCGTATTACCCAGAGACGTGCTGCTTCTTCTTACTAACTTCCTATGTGCTTCCTGCAATTGAAGTACATAATCATGCGTCGGAGTTAGCAAAATCCGATGAACAAATCCAAGAGAGAAGGAGAAGAACTCCACAACTACAATGCTTCGAACAATCGTTTAGAACTCCCGGTGTGGTGGTGGTTCATTCTTGGTTGTGAGAATCACATGCCTATAACCCGTAGGAAGACCTAGAGCTTTGTCAATCATATTCTGTAGCAGCTGTGGTTGGATGAAAATATGCTATATCTATGTTTTAAATAGCGCGCTATGGCATATAGCGGCAACCCTTAAAAACAGCTATAGCTAGGCTTAGCGGCAAATTGTAAATGAAATCATTTAGCGGCAACATGCTGAAACAGCTATAGCGTAGCTATACCGGGGCTATAGCCGGCTTTTTGAAACTCAACTATATACAAGATACATACATGATATTATACACAGAGTTCAAATTGAAGCATACAACTCAAGCAAAATGAAAAATATTTTGCCAGCAAGGGAGGGATATTTTGACTCACCAACATATAGATTGATTTGTATTATCATTTTAAGCATTTGGAAGCAAAAAAATTAAAGTTTAGAAGCATTTGCATAGCATTATTTATGCTACATACTATACTAACTAAGAAGCACAAACATATTAGTTTGGAAACAAATATATAGTTTCATGGAAGCAATGAAATTTTAAATCATGTTGATAACTAATATTACTGCCAACATTGGGAATCAGATTATTGTGATCTGCATAAGAAATTAACCAAAATTCGTAGATGGCATAGTGATCCATTGCACATCGGGTATAACATAGATGCACTCAACAAATTTAATCGAAGCAAGCATTGCATCCAAAGTAATGCAAAATCAAATCAAGTGACGAACCAAGGAAGAGATGGATCGAACCCTACCGGGGGGCTGGGATTCGCATGCAACTTCTTTGCCAAGCCGATCTGGTGCACCAACGAGGTAGGAGCGATGGTGAAGGGGCAGGGCTAGCCGGGGGAGATTAGGGATTCACACGGTGCTTCTTTGTCGAGCAGGTCACGCGGTATGTATTGAGATTGGCGGCGCCATCCAGATGCGGGAAGTAAAACAACATCCACCTCGGGAGCCCTTGGATTAGACGCTTGTCAGCCGCATGATTAGTCATCAACTTTTGTTCGCGTGAGTCCGTTCACACCTCAGGTGGGCATCCGTCATGGTAGTAGCTAGAAAATGCGTTCACACATCCGTGGCATCGGCCCTGGTAGTAGTTAGTCTGTACGTTGTCAACCTGCATGCACGCATGCATCCCATGCCACCAACGCAGCAGCCACACTCTTGGCGTTGCATGTTACAATGAATCAGCAATGGAAGAGAACCTTGGAGCATTGATGTCCTACCGGCAACCGACATGCAGCAGCGTGCAATTTTGGAAGTGAAATGACAGCCGACGTTGTAGAGACACGGGCTGCTTCAAAGACCTACGCTAGAGTGACTTCTGTGTACGATGACTGATGCACTCAGAAAAAGATGATGCTGCGAGGGTCGGCTGGCTGCTACGGGCGTCATTGTGAGGCCGCGAGGCAGTGTTGGCACGCTGGACGTCGGTCTTTGCAGTACCTGACTGCTTCAATGGTTGTGGCGATGATATGAGGTGTGTTGCGACGACCCTGGTGATGACGTGATGACATACTTCGAACGCTTGTGGTGTGTTGCGACGACATCATGACCTCTTCAAGGATGTTGCGACGGCTTGCTTCGACTACCGCATTGATGGAGTGGGGTGTGTTGTGTCACTCGGCGTTAACACAACGGCATGCTTCGAACACCCGTGGCGGGCTTTAACGGCATGCTTCGATGGCTGAAGTGATGCTATGAGGTCTGCTGCAATGGTTCCGGCGATGGCGCGAAGACATGCTTTGAACGCTTGTGGTGTCTTGCCACGACATCCTATCTTCTTCAAAGATGTTGCGGCGGCTTGCTTCGACTGCGGCATCGATGCTACGGGGCATGTTGTGACACTTGGTGTTAGCACAGCGACATGCTTCGAACACACGTGGCGGGCTTCGATGGCTGCGATAATGCCGCGGCGACATGCTTCAATGGCCGAAATGATGCTATGAGGCAATGCTGCAGCAGCCGCGACGTTGGCGCGACGACATGCTTCGGTTGTCCATTGTGTGCTTTGATGGCCGCAATGGTACGCTTCGACGACCACGACGATGTGATGTCATGCTTTGAACAGTCATGGTGATGCTGCAACGTCATGCTTCGACAACCGCAGCGATGCTACGATGGAGGCCTGGCTACTTCGATGATGCTGCAATGGCATGTTCACGGACGCGGCACTGTTGTGACGATGGACATGGCTGCTTCGATGATGGTGCGACGGCTGCGCGACGGCGACGGCGGCCCGGCTACCCGGCGATGCTGCAATAGTGTGCTTCGAAGACGGCGGCGGCGGCGGCGAACACGCTACATCTGAAAGCAACCTTTGACTCCATGAACTTGCTAGTACCAAATTACCAATACCCGCATTCAACATCCAGAACTATTTCTACCAAATGCTGATCGGACGGCGCCTTGGACTACCTTGGATCAGTTCACGACTACAGGTGACTGAAGATGGTCACAACCTCTTTTTTGCATGGAAGATGGTCACGACCTGCCAACTGAAGAAGCCAAAGCAGCTACGTACTTGTAACGCCCGGATAATCTTGCTACAGTAATCCCACGCTAATCATGGCACGTCATCCCGATTACTATTGCTAACCTCGAAATAATTCGAAACCGTTCAAATTCAAAATTCAAATTGATGAAAACAATAAAAGTTTTCAAATTTTAAAATAATATTGTTCGGTGGTTGACGAATATTACAAGGGTAATTAAGATGCAACAAACAAATTTTTATTAAATGCCTAAGTGTTTATAGATAAATAAAAAAAACATAAAAGAAAATAAATAAAAGGGAAACAGAAAAACAATAAAAAAAAGAAAAAAGGAAAAGAAACCCCCTGGGCTTCGGCCCAGCTGACCACAGGCCAACTGGGCCACCACCAGGGCCCAGCCGGCCACCCCCATAACCCCCCACGCCCCAA
>NW_025232677.1:0-9272 GCF_018294505.1 Triticum aestivum | reverse complement strand
CTTTCCCCCTCTCCCACTCCTTCCTTCCCCCTCCTTCTTGGACTAGGAAAGGGAGAGGCAAACCTGCTTGGAGTAGGTTTCCCCCTCCTAGGGCGCGCCACCCCCTTGCCGGCCCCCTCCTCCTCCCCCCTTTATATACGGAGGAGGGGGCACCTCTAGACACACAAGTTGATCTTCGTGATCGTTCCTTAGCCGTGTGCGGTGCCCCCCTCCACCATATTCCACCTCGATCATATCGTTGCGGTGCTTAGGCGAAGCCCTTCGTCGGTAGAACATCATCTTCGTCACCATGCTGTCGTGCTGACGGAACTCATCCCCGACACCCTGCTGGATCGGAGTCCGGGGATCGTCATCGAGCTGAACGTGTGGTGAACTCGGAGGTGCCGTACGTTCGGTACTTGGATCGGTCGGATCGTGAAGACGTACGACTACATCAACCGCGTTATCATAACGCTTCCACTTTCGGTATACGAGGGTACGTGGACAACACTCTCCCCTCTCGTTGCTATGCATCACCATGATCCTTGCGTGTGCGTAGGAATTTTTTTGAAATTACTACGTTCCCCAACACTCTTGCCATGAGTAGCTTCATGTAGTCTTGTCTTGCATCATATTTGGTTGAGCATCATGCCTTGTTCATGTGTGGTGTGTTTACTTTGTTGTGTGCTTCTTCTCGATAGTTCCTGTTTCGTTGCGATCATGAGGATTCGTTCATCTACGCTTGGTTCGGCTTCATCCGTTCGTCTTCTTCATGGACTCGTTCTTCTTCCTTGCGGGATTTCAGGAAAGATGACAGCTACCCTAGATCTCACTACTATCATTGCTATGCTAGTTGCTTCGTTCTATCGCTTTGCCGCGCTACCTATCTCTTGTTGATCAAGCCTCCCAATTTGCCATGACAGCCTCTAACCTTTTTCACCCTTCCTAGCAAACCGTTGCTTGGCTATGTTACCGCTTTGCTCAGCCCCTCTTATAGCGTTGTTAGTTGCAGGTGAAGTTGAAGATTGCTCCATGGTGGACAAGATTATGTTGGGATATCACAATATCTCTTATATTATTAATGCATCTATATATTTGGTAAAGGGTGGAAGGCTCGGCCTTATGCCTGGTGTTTTGTTCCACTCTTGCTGCCCTAGTTTCCATCATATCGGTATTATGTTCCCGGATTTTGCGTCCCTAATGCGGTTGGGTGATTTATGGGACCCCCTTGATAGTTCGCCTTGAATAAAACTCCTCCAGCAAGGCCAAACTTTGGTTTTACCATTTGCCTACCACCTATACCTTTCCCTTGGGAGTAATTAACCCAAGGGTCATCTTTATTTTAGCCCCCCCCCCCCGGGCCAGTGCTTCTCTAAGTGCTGGTCCGAACTAGAGCCCTTTGCAGTGCCCCCTCAGGGAAACTTGAGGTCTGGTTTTAGTTGTACGGATTGCTCATCCGGTGTTGCCCTGAGAACGAGATATGTGCAGCTCCTATCGGGATGTCGGCGCATCGGGCGGTCTTGCTGGCCTTCTTTTACCATTGTTGAAATGTCTTGTAACCGGGATTTCGAGACCGATCGGGTCTTCCTAGGAGAAGGAATATCCTTCGTTGATCGCGAGAGCTTATCATGGGCTAAGTTGGGACACCCCTGCAGGGTATAAACTTTCGAGAGCCATGCCCGCGGTTATGTGGCAGATGGGTATTTGTTAATATCCGGTTGTAGATAACTTGACACCAGATTCAAATTAAAACGCATCAACCGCGTGTGTAGCCGTGATGGTCTCCTTTCGGCGGAGTCCGGGAAGTGAACACGGTTTTGGGTTATGTTTGACGTAAGTAGTTTCAGGATCACTTCTTGATCACTTCTAGCTTCTCGACCGTTATGTTTGCTTCTCTTCTCGCTCTCATTTGCGTATGTTAGCTACCATACTTGCTTAGTCGCTGCTGCAACCTCACCACTTTACCCCTTCCTTTCCCATTAAGCTTTGCTAGTCTTGATACCCATGGTAATGGGATTGTTGAGTCCTCATGGCTCACAGATTACTACAACAACAGTTGCAGGTACAGGTTATGCGATGATCATGACGCGAGAGTGATGTTTGCTTGTTTTGGAGTTCTTGTTCTGCTTCTTCTTCAATCAGGGGATAGGTTCCAGGTCGGCAGCCTAGGCTAGCAGGGTGGATGTTGTTTGAGTTTCTGTTTGTGTTTCATCCGTAGTCAGATGGTGCTCTTATGTAAGATGATGTTGTATTCGTGTGGCATTGTATGCCTTTTGTATGTATCCCCATCTATTATGTCATGTTGATGTAATGATATCCACCTTGCAAAAGCGTATCAATATGTGGTTCTATCCTTGGTGGGACCTTCGAGTCTCTTTAGGATAGTATCGCATGACAGGTCCTTGCGAAGGTGTAGCCACACAAGATCTCCAATGTTGAATATCATGGGTTGCTTGTTGACGTTGAGCTTGGTCGCGAGTTGTTGTACTTGGCGCTCGATGGTGTGCCTTGTATCTTCTTGCATCTTCTTGAGGTAGTTCACTCGAGCACTCGTGTCCATGTTGGTGCGCTCTTGTAGTGGTAGAGGAAGAATGTCCAATGGGGACAATGGTTGAAGCCGTAGACGACCTTGAAGGGGGACTTGCGAGTAGTCGAATTTCTTGCACAGTTGTAGGCGTACTCGATGATAGGTAGGCACTCCTCCCACTCCTTGATGTTCTTCTTTATCAACACACTTAGTAGAGTGGAGAGCGTACGGTTCGGCACCTCCGTTTGGCCGTCGGTTTGAGGATGGTATGCCGAAGAGAACAAGAGCTTGATTCCGAGCTTGGCGCGTAAGGTTTTCCAAAAGTAGCTCAAGAACTTGACATCACGGTATGAGACAATCGTCTTGGGCACTCCATGTTGGCGCAAGATTTCCCTACAAAAAATATTTGCAACATGTGAAGCATCGTCTATCTTGTTGCATGATATGATGTGCCATGTTAGAGAATCGGTCCACAACAACAAACACGGAATCCTTTCCATTTCTAGTTCTAGGTAAACCAAGGACAAAATCCATGCTAATATCATCCCATGGGTGGTATGGAATTGGAAGGGACATATAAAGGCCATGAGATTGAGCTTTAGACTTAGCTTTGCGACATGTTGAGCATCGAGTGGTGAAACGTGAGATGTCGCGAAACATCTTGGGCCAAAAATAGTTCTTGGAGAGCGTGGGAAATGTCTTGTCGCGTCCAAAGTGTCCCATTAGTCCTCCTCCATGAGATTCTTGCAAAAGCAACAAACGAAGAGAAGACTCGGGGATGCAAAGTTTGTTAGCTCTCATAAGATAATCATCTTTGATGTAATAGCGTTCCCAAGATGTATGCGTCAAACACTTGGCATAAGGAATAGCAAAAGTAGGATCATGCGCATACAAGTCTTTGATGTGCTCAAAGCCAATGACATTCAATTCAAGTTTGGTGACAAGCATGCATATGCGGGAAAGAGCGTCCGCCACAACATTTTCCTTACCTTTAATGTACTTGATGACATAAGGAAATGAGTCAATGAACTCACTCCATTTAGCATGACGCTTGTTCAACTTAGTTTGAGCGTTTCATGGTCGGTATGGATGACAAATTCATGAGGGCGAAGGTAATGTTCCCATTCATGCAAAACTCGCACTAACGCATATAGCTCTTTGTCATAGATGGGGTAATTGGGTTACGCTCTGGAAAGTTTTTCACTAAAGTAAGCTATGGGGCGCTTCTCTTGCGTTAACACACCTCCTATGCCATTACCACTAGCATCGCAATGAATTTCAAAGGGTTTGTCAAAGTTGGGTAAAGCAAGCACGGGAGCGTGAGTAAGCAAATTCTTAAGCTCATTAAATGCGCTATCTTGAGATGGTCCCCAAACAAAGGATGCGTTCTTCTTACTCAAAGCATGTAAAGGAGATGCAATGGTGCTAAAATCCTTAACAAATCTACGGCAGAAACCGGCTAAACCAAGGAAGCTACGCACTTGTTGCAGGTTGGTTGGGGCCAAGTTTTAATAGCATTGATCTTAGATTCATCGACATGAACACCCTTAGAAGACACAACAAAACCCAAGAAAACAAGCTTATCAGCACCAAAAAGGCATTTGTCCATATTAGCATAAAGGCGCTCTTTCTTAAGGGTTTGCAGCACGGTTCTAAGATGGGTGACGATCTTTGAGAGATTTGCTAAACACAAGAATATTGTCAAAGTAGACGACAACATATACACCAATATAGGGTCGAAGAACAAAATGCATGAGTCGCATGAAGGTACCGGGTGCTTCGGATAAACCCATTGGCATGACAAGCCATTCATATAAGCCAAATTTGGTCTTAAATGCGGTTTTCCGATCATCGCTGATACATCTCCATCGTATCTACTTTTCCAAACACTTTTGCCCTTGTTTTGGACTCTAACTTGCATGATTTGAATGGAACTAACCCGGACTGACGCTGTTTTCAGCAGGATTGCCATGGTGTTGTTTTTGTGCACAAATAAAAGTTCTCGGAATGACCTGAAACTTCACGGAGAATATTTTTGGAATATATAAAAAATAGTGGCAAAAGAATCAACACCAGGGGGCCCACACCATGTCCACGAGGGTGGGGGCGCACCCACCCCCCATGGGGCACGCCCCTGCCTAGTGGGCCCCCTGAGGCTCCACCGACCTCAACTCCAACTCTATATATTCACGTTCGGGGAGAAAAAATTTAGATAGAAGGATTCATCGCATTTTACGATATGGAGCTGCCGCCAAGCCCTAATCTCTCTTGGGAGGGCTGATCTGGAGTCCGTTCGGGGCTCTGAAGAGGGGAATCCATCGCCATCATCATCATCAACCTTCCTCCATCACCAATTTCATGATGCTCACCGCCGTGCGCGAGTAATTCCATCCTAGGCTTGCTGGACAGTGATGGGTTGGATGAGATTTACCATGTAATCGAGTTAGTTTTGTTAGGGTTTGATCCCTAGTATCCATTATGTTCCGAGATTGATGTTGCTATGACTTTGCTATGCTTAATGCTTGTCACTAGGGCCCGAGTGCCATGATTTCAGATCTGAACCTATTATGTTTTTGTGAATATATGTGAGTTCTTGATCCTATTCTGCAATTCAATAGTCACCTACTATGTGTTATGATCCGGTAACCCCGAAGTGACAATAATCGGGACCACTCCTGGTGATGACCGTAGTTTGAGGAGTTCATGTATTCACTAAGTGTTAATGCTTTGGTTCGGTACTCTATTAAAAGGAGGCCTTAGTATCCCTTAGTTTCCAATAGGACCCCGCTGCCACAGGAGGGTAGGCCAAAAGATGTCATGCAAGTTCTTTTCCATAAGCACGTATGACTACAGAATACATGCCTACGTTACATTGATGAACTGGAGCTAGTTCTGTGTCACCCTATGTTATAACTATTGCATGAGGAATCGCATCCGACATAATTATCCATCACTGATCCAATGCCTACGAGCTTTTCACATATTGATCTTTGCTTAGTTACTTTACCGTTGCCACTATTACAATTACTACAAAACTGCTACTGTTACTTTTGCCACTGTTACCGTTACTTCCATATTACTTTGCTATTAAATACTTTGTTGCAGATATTAAGTTTTCTAGGTGTGGTTGAATTAACAACTCAACTGCTAATACTTGAGAATATTCTTTGGCTCCCCTTGTGTTGAATCAATAAATTTGGGTTGAATACTCTACCCTCGAAAACTGTTGCGATCCCCTATACTTGTGGGTTATCGCCTTCTTGGATGCATATTTGATAGTATCCACTTTTAAGGTCAATTTTAGAGAAAATGGTGGCTCCGCTAAGCTCATCTAGCATATCATCTAGGCGTGGAATGGGGTAATGATGACAGACGGTAATAGCACTGATAGGACGACAATCGGAACACATGCGACATGTACCATCTTTCTTGGGAACAAGGATTACTGGGACGACACAAGGGCTGAAACTTTCTTGTACCTGGCCATTGTTGATGAGTTGTTGTACTTGCCATTGGATCTCCTTAGTTTCCTCGGGCTTGACATGGTAGGGAGCCTTATTAGGAAGTGGTGCTCCGGGGATGAGGTCGATTCGTGTACGATGCCTCGAAGTGGGGGTAGTCCCGGAGGTAGCTCATCGGGGAAAACGTCTTGGAATTCCTGCAATAGAGAAGATAACTCTAGAGGTAGATTGTGAGAGGTTTTAGCTTTAGGTGCATCGTCCTTGCACAAAAGGACATAGTGCATGACACTTGATGGGTTCTCACACACTTCTCTCATCTCACATTTGGTGGCAAATAGGACTAAGTTTGTCTTGTCGCTCATCGTGGAGGCACTCAATTTTGGCTTGTGGCACTCACTCTCTTTGAGGTTGTTCGCTCTCTCACTATTCTCTCCATGATGGGTGGCTTGCTTGTCGGCGATCACTTGACTTGGAGACATAGGTCGTAGAACGTACTCCTTTCCTTCCATCTTGAAGCTATAGTGGTTTGCACACCCGTTATGGATGACGCCTCGGTTGAATTGCCATGGCCGTCCAAGAAGGAGGTGGAAAACGGAAATCGGAACGACATCACACTCCAAAGTGTCTTCGTATGCTCCGATCTTGAAGGAAACTTGTACCATATGCTCGACTTGGATAGTGTCGTAGTCGCTTAGCCATTGAACCTTGTAGGGGTGCGGGTGCTTCATCTTGACCAATTGGAGCTTGGAGCATAGTTCTTCACTTGCCAAGTTATGGCAACTCCCTCCATCGATGATGACCTTGACGGGCCTTCCATTGATACCGGCCTTGGTGTGGAAGATATGGCATCTTTGGTCTTCGTCTTGTTGATGTTGAAGAGCCAAGACCTTGGATACAACGAGAGCGGGGCTCGAGTCTTCGTCACAAAAGACTTGATTATCTTCATCTTCGTTCAATTGCTGGTGCATGGCCACTTGCTCAAGGGCTTCCATTTCCTCTTCGCTCATGGAGTCATAGGTTCTGTCGTTGTTGAGGATCATGGTGGGCTTGTTCGTACATTCAAAGGACTTGTGGTCTCGGCCGCCACATGTGAAGCATTTGAAGGAAGTTGTCTTGATGGTCTCATCGGTTGGAGTAGATGATGATGAAACTCTCGGCTTGAAATTGCTTGTTGTAGGAGGACGACTTGAGGTTGTCAAAGTTTTCTTGTGACTTGACTTGTCACCATTGCTTGTAGATGGCTTGGTTGAGGTAGAAGGTGTTGAAGTCGTTGAATCTTGGTTGTTGGAGAAGCCATAGGACTTGGATGAGAACTTGGCATATTTGAAGTCATCTTGCACTTGACGTTCCGCTTTGGTAGCTTGATGCACTAGCTCGATGAGGTTCGAGTATGGTTGGAAGTTGGCGATCTTCTTGATAGGATGATTGAGTCCGTTCAAGAAACGTACCATAGTTTGCTCATCATCTTCCGTGACATTGGCTCGTATCATGGCAATCTCCATTTCCTTGTAATATTGTTCAACTCTCTTGGTTCCTTGCTTGAGGAGTTGGAGTTTCTTGAAGAGGTCGCGGTTGTAGTAGGTTGGTATGAAACGTGCTCCTATGACATCCTTCATTTGCGCCCAAGTTGTGATGGGTGGTTCACCTCTTGCCGCTCGGCGCTCAATGACTTGTTCCCACCAAATGAGGATGTAGTCTTGGAACTCAAGGGATGCCATCGCGATCTTCTTCTCTTCCTCATAGTTGTGCAAGTGGAAGATTTTGTCAACCTTCAATGCCCATGAAAGGTACTCTTCGGGATCATTGCTTCCGTAAAACTTGGGCATGGTGAATTTTAGCTTGCCGTAGTGTTTGTCTTCATTGTGTCGGGGTCGGGGATGATGACGTCCTTGACGAGGAGGATTGTCCCTCAACTTGCTCTTGTCTTGGAGGATTTCCATTGTCGTCTTGCTCTTGGTGAACTTGATGTTCTTGTCGAGCTTGTGGAGGAGCTTGTCGAGCTTGACGATGCACGTGAGCTTGATATATTCGTTTTTGAACTTCATCATGAAACGCTTCTTGTTGCTCACGAGCTTGTCGGTTGCACGTGGCTACGACTCGACTTGAATATTGGAGGGCACGTTGCGCCTCAAGTGCTTGAGCTTCACGTAGTTGTTGTTCTAGGCGTTGTGCCTCGGCATCTTGTGCATCTTGGTGTTGTCACGCACGCTCTTCCTCGTGTTGTTGGCGTTGATGTTGCCGTTGTTGTGCTTGCACGAAAGTAGCTTCGTTTTGACGGTGTCGATGTTCTTGTGTGCGAGCTTGCTCTTGAGGGTCATTGTCGTGTAGAGGATTTTGGTTTGCTTGACGATCTTGATGTGCGACAGGACGAAGAGTGTTTGATGTCGAAGTACTTGAGCCGGAGATGGTGTCGTCGGAGTGTCGACTCGAGCGGCTCCGTCTTGAGTAGGATGAAGTGGTAGAAGAGCGGTTGCCTAGCAAGGCACGAATCTCGTCCATTCTTGCGTCATTTTCTTGTTTGTGTTTGTCGAGCTTGTTGTCGAAGTAGTCTCTTGTGCATTGCTCGGATAGTCACAAGTCGGTGGCGAGATGGTCGATGCGGTCGCTCATTGCTTGTTGCTCTTGATGCAAAGCTCGTTGTGTGCCAAATAGGTGGAGTTTGGTGACGTAGTTGTTCGGGTCATCGTCTTGCTCAAGGAAGATTGGGTTGGTAGAAGAACTTGGCCTATCCATCATTCCAAGCAAATTTGTGAGTGGCAGAGAGAGAAGAACTTATACCAAATTGAAAGCACAAGTGCTCCCTGGGTGGTTTTGGTAATTAATGTCAACATATCTCTTGTTGGACTAATGTTTTCATCTAGTATATTTCAGACAAGTTCAACAGATGGAGTGGCGTGGACAAGAGGATGTGGAACCCCTTCAAGATTCTAAGGACAAAGGATTGGCTCAAGCTCAAAGCTCAGGACTCTACATTTTCTGTTTAAGTGACCCAAGATCACATTGAGTCTATAGGAAAGCCAATACTATTAAAAGGGGATGAGGTGTTGCTTAATGGTTTGCTTGCTCAAAATGCTTAGTGATATGCTCCAAATCCCTCAACCACTTTCTCATATCCACATATGTCCCAAACCAAAAGTCAAACTCAGCCCCGCCGATTTGATCTATCCGGCGCCACCGAGTTCACTTGACATAGCCACTGCGAGAAAACCTAGTCACTTCAGTCTCACCTATGGGGATCTCGGTCTCACTGAGATGGGGTTGCAAACTCTCTGTTTCCCTTCGTAGAGTTTTGGTCTAACCGAGAT
>NW_025232676.1:0-9273 GCF_018294505.1 Triticum aestivum | reverse complement strand
TTAAAACAAACTTTGTTCATGATATACTACAACAACTGTGCACTTGGATGACATCAGAGCATGGACTTTGATGATTTTTCAGCATCCTTCCATCCTTGATCCTGATTTCCTGAATTTGGAATTTGCATATTTCACACTTCTTCTCTTTGCACTAAAAATTGTAAAAACACCGATGATTGAGCAATATTTTCTCTCTTCACCTCAAAACAATTATCTCAAACGCCACACCAAACAACATATTTATTAACTAATGGAGTAAACTGATTACATGATTTCTACTCAAAATACATTATGGTAACATAAGACAAGAGTGCACCCCACACCGAAACAGAACACATGGCAAGAGTAAAAAGATTACGTGACGGGTAAAAACAAACAACATGATGATAAACAACACCACAGTAAAACCATTACATGGCAGTGACACACGAGAATAACAATGAAAATACATTTGCAATTAAAACTTATATGATAGATAAATTCAGATTGCCTCTGGATTATGATGGCGCACGACTATGGGCTCTCGGTGCATATTACGCACAGCCGAGGCTAAACAGCAGGAGAATCAGAAAAATACCACGGCTTGGCGAAATTGTCATCAGTCCCTTCTATTGGAGCACTAGGAGTGACGGGAACGAGGAATAGCTTGGGTTTCTTGAACACCAGAGGTGGCAAGACAGAGCACGTAGGGGTTCCCTTGAGGAGCTTAAGCAGCTTTCGGCCTGCGCCACGATCTGCATCTGTCAGATCGGCTGTTGTGTATGTGGAGCAGGTGTGTGCGCCGGCTGCAGGCTGGGACGTGCTCATGCTGGAAGCGGCATGTGCAGGAATAGGTATGCAGGCACCTGCGGGGTGTCGCCGGCCTTGCGCTTTAAAGGGGAAGGGAAAGTAAACTACCAGCTTGGGCGACGGTTGAGGCGGTGCTGTGGGGTCTGGTGGCAACGTAACGACCTGAAAGAGCAGTGCATTGTGATCGTGGCTGCGGTGCCTCGTTGCAGATATCACCTCGCGTACGTACGTTTCAGCCTCACTTGAACCTCGGCGTCACCATGAACGGAGTGTGGTTATTAACACTGACAAAAAAAAATATATCATGGCGTGCACGTATAGAACCGCCTTGCAGTTTGCATTGTTCCTTTTCACTTTTGTTTGGTTGTATTTTTCCCAGCTTATACTATTATACACACACTGCTTTCTCGCTGATTAACACGACAAAAGATATATGCGATGGCCTGTACGTAAAGGGGTCAAGCACACTAGTACATCTTTCATTGCTGATTTTACTATGGCGCGTCCTCGGTCGAAAAGCGCCACATACGGGCACGTTACACGTCAGCCAAGCTATCATCTGATGCACCAGATTGGACAGAGACCTAGATTACGTGCGCTTAGCTGATGTGAGGGCATATACAATACATAGCCTCAAGGTGATGCCTCACATGCCACGTAGGATCGGATATGACGTAAAGTAGGTTTGGATAGGGAAGCGGGATCCTCTCCACACTGGTGGAAAAAGGGCCTTTGGTCGCGGTTCGCAACTGCCATTAGTCGCGGTTGCGCAACCGCGACCGAACGGGCGCGACTAAAGGCCCCCCCCTTTAGTCGCGGTTGCTTAAGAACCGCGACTAAAGGCCCGTCCACGTGGGCGCCAGGTGGCCGTCGGGGCGGAGGACCTTTAGTCGCGGTTCTTCTGGCCAACCGCGACTAAAGGCCGCCGCAGGTTTAGGGTTTTAGCCCCCCCCCCTTAAACCTGTTTTCTGTTTAATTTGTATTGTTTTATTTCTTTTATGCTTTATTTTAATTTTGAAGGAGTTTCATATATTCTACGGTACTACATACATGCATATGAATGTACAATTTCAAATAAATTTGAAATTAGAACCAAAAAGAATTCAAGAGGAATATACAATATATATTCAATATCATCGGATGACCATATACAATTTTGAACAAGTTTCCATACATGATTTAATGCATATAAAGTTCTACGTCCTCGTAATAGTGTTCTCCTTTAGGATGGAGGACTTCCCTGCTGAACCATCCAGCTAGTTCCTCTTGAAGTGGTCGGAAGCGAGCTTCTGGACTAAGCATCCACCGGAGGTTATTCCTCTGAGCATTGGTATCACTCGGAACCCGCTCAGAGGTGTATCTCCGGATCATCTCACAGACATAGTATCCACATAGATTGGTCTCCGGTGGCTGAATATCCCCAGCATTCTTAGCCTTTAACATTTTGAATTCTAGCTCTTTTTTGAATTCACCGACCTTTGTATCTACGAACCGTCTCCAAACCCTACGAGGCAAAGAAAATTAAATGAACAAGAGAGTTATTAATTAGTTACTTGATATTAGGAAATGAACGAAATAGGCCGGTCGATATAGAGCGCAAATGAATGAAAATAATTACTTCTGCAGCATTCTTCTCATGCCGCCCCAAAGCTTTGGATCCATATTCACAGAGTCGTGGACGAGACATTCTGAGGTGTTAACTTTAATTACTAGCAGAATCCAGTGGAACCTGCGGACACGATACATGCACAGTACGTCATGCATAACTCATCGATTAGCCGGCCACATACCATGCATGGAGTAAACAAAAGAGAATGTGCTCAAGACAGAAACACTCACTCAAAATGGTAAGGAAATAGAATATCACTTTTGAGTTCCTGCTTTGTAAGAAAATGCCACAGGTCTGCCTCCACGTCGGCGGGGTAACGCTCCAACACATGTCCATTAACGATGTGTGGGTCAATGAACCCAACATCATGGATGTTCCTTACTCTGCATTCCTTAATCTTCATTCTGCATGTATAATAGCGGACACAACAATATAGTTAGGACATATATATAGTGCAGGCAATATGAACGAGATGGGGTAGAAATTAATAAATCACTTACAGAACGTAGCAACTGATGATAGATTTATCGAGCTCGCGCAGATTGAAAAGCTGGAACAATTCACTCAGTTCAATTTGTACATAGTAATGTTTGAAGTGATGCTCATGTCTAACTTCCGCATAAATATATTCTTTGGCGTTTTTATTTTTTATGTAACCCTTGTACCATTTCAGCAGACCTTTCATTTGTGGAGGTAGATCCTTTTCCTGCACAGGCTCGACGAGAGGCCCATTCTTGACATATGTAATTACTACCTCCTTCACTGGCGCCTCATCAAGGCCTAACAGTTCACGAAGAGTAATACCTAAGTTGGCCGCTTGTTCTCTGGCACTCGTTACAGTCAATCCCTGTGCTGCCGCAGCTTGTATGATCTCGGGGGCATCCGGACAGAAGGCTTCCACTATAAGCGGGGCAATCGATTGTTTACTTTGTTCCCCGAGCTGGGCAACTTGTTTCCCGCTTTTTTTACTTTCGTCCTTCTCCCGCTCTTTGTTCTCCTTGAACATGAGTGCCTGCCTGCGAAGTTCACGTGCATAGTCGTTAGGCAGATTCTTCGCGGCTTGGGACGGTGTGCTCAAAAATGACTTAGCCCACTTCTTTTGCTCATCAGAAAATACTGGCTTGGGCTCGGGCTCTGTTTTCTTCTTGTAGTCCGCCTTCCATTTCTCCAAATCAGCAGCCGCGGCCGCGTCGACTTCCTCGGCACTATGTTCCCAAGACCTTGTGGGGAGAGGCTTCAGTGATGGCTCCGGTACCTTTGTGGTCTTAGGTACATAAGGGTCCGGGTTAATAATCCAGGACTACTTCTGCTTCTTTGCCGGAGGTGGATTGGGGGGCGGCGTCTGATCACCCGCCGGACGAGGACTGGGGGGCGGCGGCTGATCACCCGTCGGACGTTGTGGACTGGGGGGCGGCGTCGGCTGACGTGACGGAGGTGTAGGTGAACCGCCACCACCACCACCACCACCACCACCGCCACCGCCACCACCACCACCGTAGGGGGGTGGACTTGTTGTCCTTGGCGCCTCGCCTAGAAACTTGATAAACTTCTTTTGCCATAGAATGAAATGGCGCTTGACATCTCCAAGTCTTTTCTCCCCTTCAGGTGTAGCAATGTCAATCTCCAGGTCCTCAAACCCTTGGACTATGTCCTCCACCGTGACACGAGCATAGCCATCTTGAATGGGGTTGTTGTGGTGGAGTGCTCCAGGTAAACATGGTAAAGCACTGCCGATGGCTACCTTCATGGACATGTTCCCGATAGGATAATACAGATGACATTCTTTCATCTCCTTTATATCGTCCACGGGGTAGCGAGGAGGCTCCGGTGAAGTAATTTCGACCACCAGAGGCTCCGGTGCAGTAATTTCGACCACCAGAGGCTCCGGTGCAGTAATTTCGATCGTCGGTGCATCTGCACCAGCCGGTGGGGCCTCCGTGGAAGCCACGCTGCTTCTCCGCTGCTGGCTTCCGAGATCCGCTGGATGATCTTCATGCTGCACCCGAGCTGCATCTCTTTCGGCTACTAGTACACTCATGGTTTTCTTCATCACATCCATTTTCTTGAAGCAATCTTTTTTTGTTCTCTTATCGACAAAAGTGAAACCATCAATTCGTGCCTTCTTTGGCTCATTCCACTCCTGGACGGTGATCGAGACGTTGTCTCTAACAATGGCTCCGCATTGGCTGACAAACTTGGTGGCGTTCTTGCGGGGCTCCAGCGGCCTGCCGGTTGCACTGTCGACAACCTCGATGGTGCATGTTTCTCCTTGTTTCATCGTCTTGGTTGCGCCACGCTTTGACGACGTACTCGATTGTTTCGACGATCCGGCCGAGGGCTAAAATAAGAAAGAGTCGCGCGCGTTAGTACACACATATTTATTCAAATCAGTTAGTTTGTATCACCAGAGGCTCAATGTATATATATACCTCGGCGCCGGAGGTGGTTGCTACTTCCATTTGAAGATCGTCGTTTATCGACGTTTGTTCGGCATCATCTTGCTGACGGCGCCCTTCATCTTCACCGTCAAGGTTCAGATAAGAAGAGATATCATCTTCTTCTTCTCCGGTCGGCACATATAGAATATCACCGTTTATGATGCCGAACATATGTGCTTCACCGTCCGGATCATAGTTGTCCATAATCGGGTCAGCTCTATCGTCCGCCATTATGTCAGTCCTGAAAACATGTAGTAAAAACAAATTAATTAAGTGAAGAAGGGGGGCGGTGGCGGTGGCGGTGGCGAAAGGGCGGTGGCAAAAGGAGGGGGCGAGGAAGGGGTGGGAGAGGGTGTCGCGGTAGAGCGCGAGACGGGGCGGCAGACGACGGCGTCACGGAGAGGGAGGAAATTCCAATTTGTCATGTCGCGAACCCAAAATGGGCCGGCCCAGGTGAGCTACGTCCTGTGAGACGCGTCGACTTTTTGATGCAAAGAGCGTCACACAGGGCTGGATATGACGCTGTCTGCGTCAAACTGTCGAGCGAACGCACCTACGAGGGTTCCCAACCCTTTTTTTATTTTCATTTCTTTTCCTTTCTTTTTCTGTTTCGTTTTTCTTTTCTTTTTTTGTTTATTGTTCTTTTTCTTTTTCTTTTTAAAAAATGTTCTCCTTTTAAAAAATGTTCTATTTTTCAAAAATGTTCATATTTTCAAAAAATGTTCGATTTTCACAAATTTGTTCGTGTTTTCAAATTTTGTTCCGGAGTTTCAGAAAATTGTTTGTGTTTTCAATTTTTTTTGCCGGCTGTAGCCAACTATCCATTCGTCCTGCAAGGAAGGGGAACAGGGGACGAGGTGGGAGAAGCTCACGGCGAGGAGGGACTCCTTGGCGGAGAGGCGCTCCGTCTCGCGGGCGTAGCTGGTAGCGGGCTCCCACGCCTGTGCGTACACGTCGTCCCGCCGGGGACGGACGGGTGGCGGCCTGGATGAGCAGCGGGACAGACGGGCGGCGGCCCGGATGAGCAGCGCGGCGGCCGGGGTCGGACAGGCGGCGGCCTGGATGAGCAGCACGGCGGCCGGGACGGACGGTCGGCGGCCCGGATGAGCAGTGCGGTGGGCGAGGGCGACGGCGGGCGGCGTCGAGGGCGAGGGCGACGGCGGGCGGCGTCGAGGGCGCGGCAGAGACGAACAGGCGGGAATCGGAGAAGACGAGAATCGGACCTCGTATTTATAGCCCCCCCCCTTTAGTCGCGGGTTGCCTGCCCAACCGCGACTAAAGGGTTTTTGGCAGGTTTTTTGCGTTCCCGCGCCCCCACCTTTAGTCGCGGTTGGTCTGGCCAACCGCGACTAAAGGGTAACCTTTAGTCGCGGGTCTCGTCGCCAACCGCGACTAAAGGCCGCCGCAGGTTTAGGGTTTCACCCCCCCCCCAAACCTGTTTTCTGTTTAATTTGTATTGTTTTCTTTTTAATTTGTATTGTTTTCTGTTTAATTTGTATTGTTTTCTTTTTAATTTTTATTGTTTTCTGTTTAATTTCATGTATCATCAGTGGTATCTCGAATCATTCGAAAATGGACACCAAACACATCACGGGTAATATAATTCACATGATCCATTCAACAAAGTTTGCTACAATAAATTATTACACATCATTTCTTCCCTTGTGTCCCTGCTTGCTTACGATTGTGCCGTATCCATGGAGCATCCTCATCATTTAACTTAATGCTTGGGTCGGTGTTCACTTTGAAGGGCGGAATTTCAGCAAACATATTATAATCTTCTGACATGTCTGTCTTGTCCTCCACTCCCACGATGTTTCTTTTCCCTGAAAGAACAATGTGGCGCTTTGGATCATCGCATGATGTACGGATCGTTTTCTTATCTTTCCGTTTCCTCGGTTTGCTACTCATGTCCTTCACATAGAAAACCTGAGCGACATCTTTCGCTAGGACGAATGGTTCGTCAAGGTAACCAAGATTGTTGAAATCCACCATTGTCATTCCGTATTGCTGGTCCACCTTTACCCCACCTCCTGTTAGCTTGAACCATTTGCACCGGAACAAAGGGACCTTAAAGGAGGGTCCATAGTCAAGTTCCCATATCTCCTCTATGTAACCATAATATGTGACCTTTTGCCCATTCTCGGTTGCTGCATCAAAGCGGACACCACTGTTTTGGTTGGTGCTCTTTTTATCTTGGGCGATCGTGTAAAATGTATTCCCATTTATCTCGTACCCTTGGAAAGTCGTTATAGTCGAAGATGGTGTCTTGGCCAACATGTACAGCTGATCTACAACATCATTGTCATTCATTAAATGTTTTTCAACCAACTGCCGAAAGTCTCCATGTGGGCCTTCCTAATCCAGGATTCAGGCTTCCCCGGGTTGTCCGAGCGTAAAATATTCTTGTGTTTCTCAAAGTACGGAGCCACCAAGCTGGAATTGGTCAGTACAGTGTGGTGTGCTTCAGTCAGAGAATGGCCGTCCATACATATCGTTGATTTCCTTCCGATCGTGCCTTTTCCACTTAGTCTCCCCTCGTGCCGCGATCGAGGAAGACCAATCGGCTTAAGGTCAGGAACAAAGTCAACACAAAACTCAATTACCTCCTCATTTCCATAGCCCTTGGCGATGCTTCCTTCTGGCCTAGCACGGTTACGAACATATTTCTTTAATACTCCCATGAACCTCTCGAAGGGGAACATATTGTGTAGAAATACAGGACCGAGAACGAAAATCTCTTCGACTAGGTGAACCAGGAGGTGCGTCATAATATTGAAGAAGGATGGCGGGAACACCAACTCGAAACTGACAAGACATTGGATCACATCGTTATGTAACCGTGGTAGAACTTCTGGATTGATTACCTTCTGAGAGATTGCATTGAGGAATGCACATAGCTTCACAATGGCTACTCGAACATTTTCCGGCAGGAGCCCCCTCAAAGCAATCGGAAGCAATTGCGTCATAATCACGTGGCAGTCGTGAGACTTCAGGTTTTGGAACTTTTTCTCCGCCATGTTTATTATTCCCTTTATATTGGACGAGAATCCAGACGGGACCTTCATACTGCTCAGGCATTCAAAAAAGATGACCTTCTCTTCTTTGGTCAGAGCGTAGCTGGCACGACCTTGAAACCATTCCGGATGCCGGTCATCAGGGTCTTTCAAACGTTGCTGGTCCTGCCGTGCTTCCTTTGTATCATTTGTCTTCCCATACACGCCCAAGAAGCTTAGGAGGTTCACGCAAATATTCTTCGTAACGTGCATCACGTCAATTGCAGAGCGGACATCTAGGACTTTCCAATATTCTAGCTCCCAGAATATAGATTTCTTCTTCCACATGGCTGCGTGCCCGTCAGCTCCCTTCGGAACTGATTGTCCGCCAGGACCCTTTCCAAAGATGACTTTCAAATCCTTGACCATATCATATACCTCAGCACCAGTGCGTTCCGCAGGCTTCGGCCGGTGATCTGCCTTGCCGTTGTAATCCTTGCCTTTCTTTCTTACTGGATGAATTTTCGGAAGAAATCGACGATGCCCAAGGTACACGTTCTTCTTACAATTTGGCAAATGTACACTTTCAGTCTCATGTAAGCAGTGCGTGCATGCATTGTATCCCTTATTTGACAGTCCCGAAAGGTTACTAAGAGCAGGCCAATCGTTGATGGTTACGAAAAGCAACGCTCGTAGGTCAAATTCCTCTTGTTTGTGCTCATCCCACACACGGACACCACCCCACAGCTGTAAAAGTTCATCAACTAATGGCCTTAGGTACACATCGATGTCGTTGCCGGGTTGCTTCGGACCTTGGATGAGCACTGGCATCATAATGAACTTCCGCTTCATGCACAACCAAGGAGGAAGGTTGTAGATGCATAGAGTCACGGGCCAGGTGCTATGGCTGGAGCTCTTCTCGCCAAAAGGATTCATGCCATACGTACTTAGAGCAAATCTTATGTTCCTTGCGTCAGCTGCAAAATCTTTGAACCATCTGTCGATCTTTCTCCATTGCGTTCCATCTGCGGTGTGTCTCAACTCCCCGTCCGACTTACGGTCCTCTTTGTGCCATCGCAACAACTTGGCATGCTCTTTGTTCCTGAACAGACGTTTCAACCGTGGTATTATAGGAGCATACCACATCACCTTGGCGGGAACCCTCTTCCTGGGTTTCTGGCCCTCAACATCGTCACCAGGGTCATCGCCTCTGATCTTATAACGCAATGCAGTGCATACCGGGCATTCATTCAAATTCTCGTATTCACCGCGGTAGAGGATGCAGTCGTTGATGCATGCATGTATCTTCAGAACCTCTAAACCTAGAGGGCAGACAACCTTCTTTGCTTTGTACGTACTGGCGGGCAACTCGTTATCCTTTGGAAACATATTCTTCAACATTTTCAGCAAGTTTTCAAATGCCGAGTCAGCTACACCTGCC
>NW_025232675.1:6223-9274 GCF_018294505.1 Triticum aestivum | reverse complement strand
CTTGTATGTTTAGATAGATACTTGTATCATTTTCTTACATTTATTATTGCATCTTATATAGTGCGATGGTTTTGGTATCCGCCCCCGCCGGCCCTCGTCCTGTCTATGATTCGGATTTGGTATGTATATTATCTTTATAACTATTGGTTCATTTATTGTTTATGAAAATTATGCCGACCAACGTGACATAGATTTTATTTATCTAGGATGTATGTGAATCGGAAATGCCAACCGACCTTGTCGAGAGGTTAAATTTAGTTGAAGAAGAAAACAATTTGTTGAAGGAAAAAATAAAAAAAATTGAGGAGGAGGAGATGATATTGGAGTTGCATGTTGCGGACGTCGTCGATGATCACAAGATCAAGATGGATGCAATGCGCTTGAAGATTAGAAAGATTAGAAAATATGCCATTCATACCGAGGCTTGGTATCATTATGCCGTTGGATCAATTGTTACCTTGGTTGCGATTATGATCGCATTTGTTTTCGCATTGAAATGTTTTACATAGTTTCAATGTATGGTTTAATTAATTAGATGCTCTGGAGAGCTATATGTTGTTAGATGAGAACTATGTATGTACTTTGGTTTTAATGCGATGATGAACTTCTATTAATTTGGACACTTAATTATATATAATGCACGCAGATGAACCGACAATGGATGTACGGTGACAGACACACCCGCGAGTACATTAAGGGCGTGCATGAGTTTCTCGATGCGGCTGAGGCAAACAAGCAGAATGGTTTTATGTGTTGTCCATGCACTGAATGTGGGAATACGAGGTCTTACTCTAACCGGAAAATCCTTCACTCCCACCTGCTTTACAAGGGTTTCATGCCACACTATAATGTTTGGACGAGGCACGGAGAAATAGGGGTTATGATGGAAGACGGCGAAGAAGAAGAGTGCGATGAAAACTATGTGCCCCCTGAATACGGTGATGCTGCAACGGGGGAGCTGGTGAAGATCAAGAGGAACCAGACGATGTGCCCAATGATGCTGCCACGGGTGAAGCTGCTGAAGATCAAGAGGAACCAGACGATGTGCCCGATGATGATGATCTCCGCCGGGTCATTGTCGATGCAAGGATGCAATGCATTAGTCAAAAGGAGAAGCTGAAGTTCGATCGCATGTTAGAGGATCACAAAAAAGGGTTATACCCCAATTGCGAAGATGGCAACACAAAGCTCGGTACCGTACTGGAATTGCTGCAGTGGAAGGCAGAGAATGCTGTGGCTGACAAAGGATTTGAGAAGCTACTGAAAATATTGAAGAAGAAGCTTCCAAAGGATAACGAATTGCCCAACAGTACATACGCAGCAAAGAAGGTCGTATGCCCTCTAGGATTGGAGGTGGAGAAGATACATGCATGCCCTAATGACTGCATCCTCTACCGCGGTGCATACAAGGATCTGAACGCATGCCCGGTATGCGGTGCGCTGCGGTATAAGATCAGACGAGATGACCCCGGTGATGTTGACGGCGAGCCCCTCAGGAAGAGGGTCCCTGCAAAGGTGATGTGGTATGCTCCTATAATACCACGGTTGAAACGTCTGTTCAGAAACGAAGAGCATGCCAAGTTGATGCAATGGCATAGTGAGAACCGAAAGAAAGATGGGAAGTTGAGAGCACCCGCTGACGGGTCATAGTGGAGAAAAATCGAGAGAAAGTACTGGGATGAGTTTGCAAAGGACCCAAGGAATGTATGGTTTGCTTTAAGCGCGGATGGCATTAATCCTTTCGGGGAGCAGAGCAGTAATCACAGCACCTGGCCCGTGACTCTATGTATGTATAACCTTCCTCCTTGGATGTGCATGAAGCGGAAGTTCATTATGATGCCAGTTCTCATCCAAGGCCCTAAGCAACCCGGCAACGAAATTGATGTGTACCTAAGGCCATTAGTTGAAGAACTTTTACAGCTGTGGAATGGAGACGGTGTACGTACGTGGGATGAGCACAGACAGGAGGAATTTAACCTTAAGGCGTTGCTGTTCGTGACCATCAACGATTGGCCCGCTCTCAGTAACCTTTCAGGACAAACAAACAAAGGATACCACGCATGTTTAGATGACACTGAAAGTATATACCTGGACAAATGCAGGAAGAATGTGTACCTGGGCCATCGTCGATTTCTTCCGACCAACCATCAAAGTCGAAAGAAAGGCAAGCATTTCAAAGGCGAGGCAGATCACCGGAAGAAGCCTGCCATGCGCACCGGTGATCACGTGCTTGCTATGGTCAATGATTTACCCTACATCATCTTTGGAAAGGGTCCCGGTGGACTAGCTGTTCCGAATGACGCTGAGGGACACGCACCCATGTGGAAGAAGAAATCTATATTTTGGGACCTACCCTACTGGAAAGACCTAGAGGTCCGCTCCTCAATCGACGTGATGCACGTGACGAAGAACCTTTGCGTGAACCTGCTAGGCTTCTTGGGCGTGTATGGGAAGACAAAAGATACGCCGGAGGCACGGGAGGACCTGCAACGTTTGCACGAAAAAGACGACATGCCTCCGAAGCAGTATAAAGGTCCTGCCAGCTATGCTCTTACGAAAGAAGAGAAAGAAATCTTCTTTGAATGCCTGCTTAGTATGAAGGTCACGACTGGCTTCTCATCGAATATAAAGGGAATAATAAATATGCCAGAGAAAAAGTTTCAGAACCTAAAGTCTCATGACTGCCACGTGATTATGACGCAACTGCTTCCGGTTGCATTGAGGGGGCTTTTACCGGAAAACGTCCGATTAGCCATTGTGAAGCTATGTGCATTCCTCAATGCAATCTCTCAGAAGGTGATCGATCCAGAAATGGTACCAAGGCTAAGGAGTGATGTGGCGCAATGTCTTGTCAGTTTCGAGCTGGTGTTCCCACCATCCTTCTTCAATATCATGACGCACGTCCTAGTTCATCTAGTCGACGAGATTGTCATCCTGGGGCCCGTATTTCTACACAATATGTTCCCCTTTGAGAGGTTCATGGGAGTCCTAAAGAAATATGTCCGTAACCGCGCTAGGCCAGAAGGAAGCATCTCCATGGGCCATCAAACA
>NW_025232675.1:3355-3972 GCF_018294505.1 Triticum aestivum | reverse complement strand
GCATTGGTCACGGTTCGTGGCAACAACCGTGACCATTGCCCCCCTTTAGTCCCGGTTGGTGGCCACCAACCGGGACCAAAGGCCCCCGCTTCCCGCCCTTTCGACTGCTGAAAAGAGGCCTTTGGTCCCGGTTGGTGGCACCAACCGGGACCAAAGAGGGGCATTAGTCCCGGTTGGTTGCACGAACCGGGACCATTGCTCTGGCTATATAAGCCAACACTTGCGAAATTTTGGCCAACCGCTCCCATTCGCCCCGACGCCCCCAGGCTGTTCGTCGTCGTCGTCGCCGCCCCGAGCCCGTCGTCGCCCGCTCCCCGTCACCGTCGCCCCGCGCCGCCGCAGGCCTTGTCCCCGTCGCTACTTGCGCCGTCGCCGGCCTCCTCCTCGTCGCTGCGTGCGCCATCTCTGGCCCCGGCCCGCGCGTCCCCGTCATCGCCGTCGCCCTGCCCCACCCCATTCTTCGCCGCCGAACGCGCGCCCCCTACCTCGTCGCCGTCCTCACCGCCGAACCCGCACCCCTGCCCCTCCCTTGGTCCGGCCGGCGCCGCCCCTCCCCTGTTTTTTCATATGCTTGTTTTTTTAGATTATATATATATGTATATATGTTTGTATGTTCT
>NW_025232675.1:0-1959 GCF_018294505.1 Triticum aestivum | reverse complement strand
AGAGGAGAGGAAGAAGAGGAAGTCTTCTCCTCTATTCTTTCTTCTCTTCTTTTTTCTTCTTCTTCTTCCTCTTTATTTTATCGGGAACGAGGGTCGTCGAGAGGTCGAGGAGCGGTAGAGGAGAAACCCTAAATAGAAAGTATCGTCGGTGTGAGATACATGTACCGTCGGTGTCGGACACTACACCCACATCCCACAAGTGGCGCGGGCTTCGACGCCCACGTCACTTGTGGGACGTGGATGTAGTGTCCGACACCGAAGGCCACATTTATCTCACACCCATGATACTTGCTAGCTATTTAGGGTTTCCTCTACCGAAAAGAAGAGGAGAAATAAATAAGAAGAAGAAAAAAGAAGAAAAAGAAGAGGAGAAGAAGAAAGGAATAGTGGAGAAGAAGAGAAAATAGAATATATTCTATTTTCTCTTTTCTCCTCTATTCCTTTCTTCTTCTCCTCTTTTTTTCTTCTTTTCTTCTTCTTCTTCTTCTTATTATTAGCCGGAAGTAGAGAGAGGTTTCCTAGTGTCAAAGTATTGAAGAAATCCATGCCTTCATCATTAGCCGGAAGTAACCAGGGCATGTTGGTACGAAGTTCTGCAAAGTTGTTTTGGAATGGAGTCCCGGATAGAATAATCCGCCTTTTGGTACCAATTCAGAAAAGGCCTTCCAAATAGCGATATTCGGAAGGCTCTTGCTGAACTTTGTACCAAAAGGCGGATTATCCTATCTGGGAGTCCATTCCAGAACAACTTTGAAGAGCTTCGTACCATCATGCACATGTTACTTTCGCCTAATGATGAAGACATGGTTTTGTTGAATCCTTTGACACTAGGCAACCTCCCGACCCCTCGGTGATCCTCTCGAACATGATGTAGTGTCGTCGTTGTCGATATATACCCCCTCCCGATAGCTTACTATGATTAGGTAGCTAGTTCTACGTTTGGCACTAATATATCCATCTGTCATGTTTGAATAATAATTGCCATGTTGTAAATATTTGTAGAAACTATGGACACCGCCCTAGACGAAGCAAGAAAAGAAGCGTTGTGTCAGGACCCCGATTCTAAGCCACATCGATCTAGCCGGTAACACCTCATATCACTTTGCAGCCTCACGCACGGTATCCCACGGGTGTCGCCTTACCATGGCCCGGGACCGTTTGCGCCTTTTGGCTCACGTATATGACAATGTCGCTAGCATCCATATGACCGAGAACCCGGGCCGACATGGCTAGTCGTGAACCCAAAGCGGCACAGACCTATGGAGACAGGCATACATGAATCACAACGAACATGTCGGTCATCAACGAGTGATTCCGGGCTATAGCACTGGGCTAGCAGGACTCCGGGGAATCCCGGGCTGTAGCAGGCTAGACAGGGCTCCGGAGATCACCGCGTGACATTTCCCCGAAGGGACAGACATAGGGACGAAGTGAAACACATGCCGGCCAGTCAAGTGTCCTGAACAGTAGTGCTGGGCTAGCAGGACTCCGGTGAACCGGGCTGTAGCGGACTACTATGGCTCGAGGAGCACTAGACTACATTTCCCCATAAGAAAGGCTGCGAAGGGCAAACAACTAGATTGTCGGATCCCACTCATACCAAGCATTTCAAGCATACATACAATATGCTCGATATGAGTACATACAACATGGCATCACAACAAAACTCTACAACTCAAGTACTTTATTTAAAGGCTCCAGGGAGCCATACATAACATATCCATACAGATAGGGGTCACATGACCCGACACTCAAGTCATACAGTCATACAAGCACATGCGGAAGCAACTAGTCTGAGTACAGACTCTAAAAAGAAAGAAGGCTTCTCGAAGCCTGTCTATCTACATAGGCCCTCCATGGCCTGGATCACCACCTGGGTGTCTAGTCACTCGTCGACGTCAAGATCTACGTAAAACCCATCGGAGGGGGCAGTGTTGTCGTCTGAAAACAATAAATAAG
>NW_025232674.1:7198-9275 GCF_018294505.1 Triticum aestivum | reverse complement strand
GAGGGCTTTATTTTTCATAGTTTTTTGAGTTTTGTTAAGGTTTTTGTCCTAATGTGAAGGCGAGGCGGCGGCTGCTTTCTGAATATGGAATAAAGTTGTCTCCGTCTAGTCCCCATCCCGGCGGTGTTTGTAGCATCGTCAGAGGGTGTGTGGAGTATTCTCTCTGATGGATATTGCGGGATTCGGTCGGCGTTTGTGTTTGGTGGATTCACGTGAATCTTGTCTTCGTTTGTCTCTGTTCGCGTGCTACAGGTTGGATCCTTCTGATATAAACTTCTCTTCATCGGCGGTGGTTGATGTTCTGGTGCGCTGGTCATATGTGGCCTTAGCACGACGACTTCCCAATTCTCTACCGCGACAAGGTTTACCTGGCTTCGATTACGGAGGGGCGAAGACGGCGGTGTGCCATCGGCTCGCTCCAGTGCTTTTGGTCGTCGCTAGGTGGTCTACGGACCTGTATGTATTTTCTACTTCTGGTATTCTTTGTATTACCTTGACAGTTGATGAATAGATCAGAAGTTTTTCCTCGCAAAAGAAGATAAATAGATCGAGTCGAATATTCTGAAGTTCCGTCGAATTTTTGTTCCTCGGCGGCCCCACTCGGGCTTTGCTCTCGTGTACACTGGACGCTTCACGCAGCCTCAGGCCGCGCCACCATACTTGTTTTGGTCTCTGCACGAATTAAATCCACGCCATATGCAGCCTCTGCTCTCTACTGGAGATAAGCAATTTTGACCGACCTATATGCAGGCCTTTTCAGTTGCGGAGACAGTCATCGCATGCATGCCCGGCCAGTGTTATCCACATGCAGCGCCAGCGCGTTGGGGGCCGGACAAATCAAGGCCGGTCGGTGGGAGATTCACGTTGCTAAAAATGGCCGTGGGCGTGGGTGTTGGTGGTGGAGCCTGCAGCTTTGCTATCACTGTACGGAGCAGCAGCTCATCCAGTAAAGCACATTAGTTGTGAACTTGTGATGTTTACTGTATAAGATGTAGGCCCAGACAGCGACCACGTACCTACACGCGGTGATGTCTGCTTAATGCATGCCCGTGCCAACCACACACACATCCAGCAAATCACGTACCAAACGAAACGTTTAAACCAAACTTGGTTGCATGTTTGGTGTTCTAACCAACGGAGTGGACCGGCGCATGTGACAAAAAGACTAAAAAATCTTACACACAAAACAACACGGAAGCCCTGAATAAAGCTACATCAATGATTTTTTTTACAGATCTTAAGGGCATCCCCAACGGCAACCGTAAATATCCTCCCGCATCCATCCACGGACAGGGGAGCCAGTCCACGGATACGGATGTAGGAGGCTGCCATCCAATGCTAGCCGCATATATTTCAAACTGTTTTTCAACAAACTGGATGAAATTCATGCAAACATAGCTGGATTTCGTACAAACACGACGGATTTAATTAGATATTAAACATTTAGAATAATAAAAAAGACCTGCCCCTAAACCTATCCTATGGTGGCGGCGTCTGGCGTTCAAGCCCACACTACTAAGGAACACCTTATACGTGGAGGCTTATCAGTAGTGCGGCTCTTTTCAAGGCGCTATTGCTACCTTATAGTAGCGCGGGGAACCCAAAGGCGCTACTACTACCTCCTTAGCAGTAGCGCGGCTCGGCAAGACGCACTACGCCTATGGGGACCATATCTTAACCAACATGCTACGTATAGTAGTAGCGACACCAGTTTGCGACACTACTGCTAAAAATGTAGGAGTAGCGCATTATCCAGGAACACCACTGCAACTAAGTTTGTACTGTGTCCATTGGCGGGCCTCATTTAGTAGCAGCGCATCTGGCAGGACCGCACTACTGCTAGCTCTTTAGCAGCAGCACATTTTCCCTACCCGCGCTAGCAGCCACCTTTTCTATCCCTCTCCCCCTCTCCCCCTCCTCTCTTCCTGCACTTTTCCCTCCACCCCCTCTCTTCCTCACTTTTCTTCTTCCTCACTACTTCTTCTCCCACATTACTCTCTTTCTTCTACCTCTCTCTCTCTCTCTCTCTCTCTCTCTCTCTCTCTCTAATGCCCATAGCTAACTACACAACCTACAT
>NW_025232674.1:5342-6966 GCF_018294505.1 Triticum aestivum | reverse complement strand
TGTCTCCTTCCCCAACTAGCTAGGTAGATCTACCCATTTAATGAAGTGACTTATCTACCTTCCCCAACTAGCCATGCCAAGAAGTAATCTTTGTCCACTTTTGATGACTAGCTAGGTGTGTGGCGACACCGATCGAGACCTTATACTGAAATGGTGTATTAGGCGGAAAATGGCATAGAAGATTTAGACAATAAATTCTCTACAAAAAGTAGGGGTCGGGGTGCCGGCACACATCTAGCTCCGGTGGCGGTGATGAAGGTAGTTTGAGAGGGTGAAGCGACGGGGTGGTGGGTTGCAGGAGGGAGCAGGGGTATTGGGCTGTAGGGCGGTCCAAGGCACAATGGAGGTTGAGGTTGGAGCAGGATGAATGTGGGAGATAGGTGGGGTTTGACAAGCAAGAAGGTGGGTTTAGATGGGGAGGTTGCTAGGGAGTTGGGCGGTTCGTTCGTTTTGCGCGAGGGGTTCAGGTCGATGGGTTTTTTGTAGTGCCGAACTGTTAGTGGATGTGTGTGTAGATAAGGATTGGTGGAAATTTGGGTCGGGCAGACACGTGTCTGTGGGCTACGTCTCATCCATTATTACGATGCCTGACCGGCAAGCACCGCAGGGCAAGATTGAAGGCAATCGTGTCTCTCACTCTCAGTGAATCTTAACCTCATTCCTCATTCTCCGCACTCTCCTCGCATCTGCCAACGTGCTACCAATTTCTCAAATTTGACAGGCAAAGCACAATGCCATATTTTTGTTCTGAACAATGTCGTATGCTAGGAATCACTGTGATGTAGATTTCAATATTTAGAAATTGCACATGTAGGCTACAAAGAAATTGATTGCGCATTACAACATTACACGTAGAAAATGATACTTCTTAACATACAACATGCACCATTGACAAGTTCAGATGGCATATTTACAAATTTTAACCATATCTGCATTGATATCCTAAAAAATGGGCTCTAGACGGAAATACAAGAAAAATAGATGAAATAATTGATTGCAAGATCTTTCAAAATGTTCAACCAAATATGACATGTACGAGGTAAAACAATGTGCATTACAAACCTCTTACATCCACTGGTGAACAGTACACACATCATGGTTCATCCACCCGTTTCAAAGCAAAGTGCAACCAAAGAGTTAGCATTTTCTTGTTTGCATTTGTTACAGGTTTAATACATCGATAATAATAACGCGTGAAAAAAAATCACAAACTTAAATCATGTTTAGTCTGAATTCCCCTTTTATATATAAAAGTTGCAACAAATGATTATATGGAAATGTGATGAAATACAACATTGAATTTTTAAAACTCATCTATAATAAGTTGTTTCAATCAAGGATAGCAAGTGCACAATAGAAAGGTGGTGCAAAGGTCCTACCAAATATATTTTCAAATGGGAAGAGATCAACCATCATCTCATTTCAAGTGGCAATGAGTTCAAACTTGTCATCATCAAAGATATATTGTAGGATCCAATCGTTGTTAGTTTGACATGCATGAGGAAAATGAAGGTTCATGGTAAACTAGTTGGATCAACTTTGGCAAGACACCTAAACCTTCACAAAGCAGACCAGCAGCAACGATTTCCATGTGTTGTAACAATTTTGCACATACTTAATACAT
>NW_025232674.1:0-5038 GCF_018294505.1 Triticum aestivum | reverse complement strand
CATAAAGAGACCCCATGCATGGTTTCACATTTTTTTGACAATTTTGAGGATGGACCATATATATTTTTTGATGGAAAATGTAAGGAATGTGTATGGTGCAGAAGTACACGCAAATTATATTCCACGATCCTTTAATGTTTTCCTTTTCCCCGGATTTTCACCTTTTTTGGAACCGCATACGCCGAGGTCGTCTCGTGCGGTATATGGATTTTTTTTCTGTTTTTTCTATTATTATTTTTCTTGCTTTGTTTTTTTTTCCTTACTTTTCTTTTATTTTATTAATTACTTCAAAACTTAAAAAGGTATAATTTTATAAATTTGAGAACATTTTTCAAATGTGTGAACTTAAAAAAATACAAACAAATTTCAAATTCATGAACATTTTTTCTGAAATTCGGGAATACTTTTTAAATTAGGGAACACATTTTAAAATACAGGAACAATTTTCAAATTCATGAATATTTTTTTGAAATGCACGAACTATTTTGAATTCCTTGGACATTTTTTGAAATGTAAATCATTTTTTTAAATGCGGGAACAATTTAGAAGTTCATTTACTTTTAAAAAAAATCTGGAACAATTTTTAAATCGATGAACACCTTTTCAAATAAAAGAACAAATAAATTCATGAACACTATTTAAAATACAAGAACAATTTCAAATTCATGAACATTTATTGAAATTTTGGAACATTTTCTAAATTTCCTAACATTTATTGAAATACAGGAACTATTTTGTAATTCATGAATATTGTTTGTAATATAGGAGCATTCTTCAAATTCAAGAACATTTCTTAAAACACATGATTGTTTTTGAAAAACATGATTTTTTCTGCTAATATAGGCAAAATATAAATTCATGAAAGCCAGCTGAATTTTTTTAAAAATTAAGGTCGAATATTTTCTGAAAATGAATGTTTTTCAAATTCGTTAACAAATTTTCAAATCCGTTAACACTTTTTGAAATCCCAATATTTATTCAAATTCAGGAGTATTTTAATTTTTTATGTTTGAAAAATTAGAACTTTCGAAAAGCCCAAACATCTGCTTAACAAACAAATAAAACCAGGAATAAGAAACAAGGGCTCGCCTCACTACAATGGGCCGGCTCAAAACTCAGTCCGGGGGCGGAATGATCGCTTTTTCACATCAAAGGTCCTATACAGCGCCCTAGGAGCCAGTTAGCTTGCCAGCGCTCACGTGCCTAGTCTATGGGCCGGCCCATCAAGCATGAGCGACCACTCCGATCTTTTGACCCATTGACTGTTGACTTTTCAAACTATTGAAAAAGATCAGGAATTTGAAAAAAAACATGCATTAGAAAAAGCTACTGAATTTGAAACAATATTCGGGTACTTGAAAGGTTCAAGACTTTTAAAAGTGCTTATTTATTTGAACAAAAGTTCCTGAAATTTGTAAACAAATTCACAGATTTGCAAACAAATTCAGGAGTTTTCAAAAAGTTTGCAGATTTGAATTATTTTTTCTAAATTTGGTAAAGTCATCAGTTTAATAAAAATCAAGAATTTTACAAAAAGTTCACGGATTTGAAAAAATTGACCAGATTGAAAAAATGGAAAAAAGGGAAAAGAAAAATGAAAAAGAAAAAAACAGAAGGAAGGCAAGCAAAGAGAACAAAATATTCTAAAATGTTCGCAAAATCGGCTAGTAAAAAACTCAATAATATGTTCTATCTGGGCTGGCTCAGTATGCAACCTACCTGCTAGAGGGGTGTGGACCTTTTATCAATCGAATTGTATTTTGCAATATAAACACCAAATAGAAATTGACTTTCCCCAGGTCGGGTAATAGGAGCTCCGATATGCATGGTGACTAAAAATCATGTCCACTAGGAGTTTGATTGGTCCTGTAAGCAGACCCGACACACCATGTCCATGAGTGCTTGGATAGGTCATGTAAGCAGGCCCAAGTAATAGAGTATTCTCATAAAAATCCTAAATAAAAGTGTATTCTACTCCCTCTGGTCCTTTTTACTCTGCATATACGATTTGTCTGAAGTCAAACTACAGAAATTTTGACGACATTGACATGAAAACATGTCAACAACTACAAAGCTAAAGTTATACAATGTGATGAATAAATTCATGACGCATCCAGTGATACTGATTTCGAATTGTGAATATTGATATATTTTTCTCTAAGGTTGATTAAACTTTCCAAAGTTTGAACATAGACAAATCATAAATGCAGGGTAAACATTACCGGATGGAGTAAAAAGAAGTTTCAAATAACAGAGGGACCACTTTTTTTTTGCGGGGTGAAAGGGAGTTTTATTCCATAAAAGCAGGGTTACAATCTTGAGCCAGCTGCTCCTCACAACACGGAGGACTCGAACTCAACCATACCGCAGTATAACACTCGGTACGGCTATAATGTGCTAAAAGATGTGCTACCCTGTTTTGATCTCTACTAATTTTCAGAGGAACAAACTCCCTATCAACCAGAAGTGCCTTAATCTCGGCATCTAAATGACCATAGACCGACCTAGATAAAGTGTCACCCAAAATAGTGGCTAGAGCACATGAGGAATCCGATTGGACAATCACTGGTTTATCCGAGTGCTGAATAGCCAGAGCCATTCCTTGCATGAGGGCATGAATCTCTGATTCCAGTGCATCATTGCAATTGAAGATGTACCTGTAAGCAGCAAAAATCACTGATCCATCCTCATTATGCAACACCATGCCAGCCGCGGCACGTCCATCATCCCTAGAATATGAACCATCAACAGAGAGAGCAACCCATCCTGCCGGAGGACGGGGCCACTGTTTAGGTGTTTTTGATACTTTGTTCAGTACAATTGGTTGAACTTCATACTGTTCCATCTTCCCTTTGATTATCTCCTCCATGCCATAATTCCGAACCAAGTTGAGGGACCACTACAAGCTAGCCAAAAAGATGGAGAAGGAAATGGAAAGTGATCTTCTTTCTAATAAGGACATGCAGAAGAAAAATAAGGGAGGTGACAAGTAGGAAATCACGGGCACACACACAAGGAAATTCCCTTAGAGCGTAGCACCACGCATGCTTGTCATTTGAGTGGGGTGAGTGGCATACACATACTTAAGGTTCGGTGACGCTAGGGTTGTATGGATATGAGTATGCAGTAATCTGAAAGTTGTTCGGAGTCCCGGATGAGATCCCGGACGTCACGAGAAGTTCCGGAATGGTCCAGAGGTGAAGAATTATATATAGGAAGTGCAGTTTCGGCCATCGAGAGAGTTTCGGGGTCAACGGTATTGTACCGGGACCACCGGAAGGGTCCCGGAGGGTCCACCGGGTGGGGCCACCCATCCCGGAGGGCCCCATGGGCTGAAGTGGGGAGGGAACCAGCCCATAGTGGGCTGGTGCGCCCCCCCATTGGGCCCCCCCATGCGCCTAGGGTTGGGAACCCTAGGGCAGGGGGCGCCTCCACTTGCCTTGGGGGGCACTCCTCCCCGTTGGCCGCCGCCCCCCTAGAAGATCCCATCTCCTAGGGCCGGCGCACCCTCCTAGGGGGCCTATATAAAGGGGGGAGGGAGGGCAGCCAGACCCTGAAGTCTTGGCGCCTCCCTCTTCCCTACTACACCTCTCCCTCTCGCAGAAGAACGGTGAAGCCCTGCTGCGGTGACTGCTGCATCCACCACCACGCCGTCGTGCTGCTGGATCTTCATCAACCTCTCCTTCCCCCTTGCTAGATCAAGAAGGAGGAGACGTCACGCTGACCGTACGTGTGTTGAACTCCGGTGATTTGGATCACGACGAGTACGACTCCCTCATCCCCGTTCTTTGAACGCTTCCGCTCGCGATCTACAAAGGTATGTAGATGCATCCGATCACTCGTTGCTAGATGAACTCATAGATGGATCTTGGTGAAAATGTAGAATTTTTTTTGTTTTCTGCAACGTTCCCCAACACATACTTTTGGTAGTGTAAGTTCCCTCAACAATAATAACATAATTGGATCATATAACTATGCCTCAACATGCAACAAAGAGTCACTCCAAAGTCACTAATAGCGGAGAACAAACGAAGAGATTATGGTAGGGTACGAAGCCACCTAAAAGTTATTCTTTCCAATCAATCCGTTGGGCTATTCCTATAAGTGTCACAAACAGCCCTAGAGTTCGTACTAGAATAACACCTTAAGATACAAATCAACCAAAACGCTAATGTCACCTAGATACTCCAATGTCACCTCAAGTATCCGTGGGTACGATTATACGATATGCATCACACAGTCTCAGATTCATCTATTCAACCAACACAAAGGACCACAAAGAGTGTCCCAAAGTTCTACCGGAGAATCACGACGAAAACGTGTGCCAACCCCTATGCATAGGTTCATGGGCGGAACCCGCAAGTTGATCACCAAAACATATATCAAGTGAGTCACGTGATATCCCATTGTCACCACAGATACTCACGGCAAGACATACATCAAGTGTTCTCAAATCTTTAAAGACTCAATCCGATAAGATTGCTTCAAAGGGGAAACTCAATTCATTACGAGAGAGAAGAGGGGGAGGAGAAACATAGGATCCAACTATAATAGCAAAGCTCGCGATACATCAAGATCGTGCAAAATCAAGAACACGAGAGAGAGAGAGAGATCAAACACATAGCTACTGGTACATACCCTCAGCCCCGAGGAAGAACTACTCCCTCCTCAACATGGAGAGCACCGGGATGATGAAGATGGCCACCAGAGAGGGATTGCCCCCTCCGGCAGGGTGCTGGAACGGGTCTAGATTGGCTTTCGGTGGCTAAGGAGGCTTCTGGCGGCGGAACTCCCGATCTATTGTGCTCACGGATGTTTTTAGGGTATATGGAGATATATAGGCAGAAGAAGTACATCAAGGGGGCCACGAGGGGCCCACGAGGGTGGAGGGCGCGCCCAGGGGGTGGGCGCGCCCCCCTGCCTCGTGGCCTCCTCGCAGGTCCCCCGACGTGCACTCCAAGTCTTCTGGGCTTCTTTCCTTCCAAAAATGAGTTCCGTGAAGTTTCAGGCCAATTGGACTCCGTTTGATTTTCCTTTT
>NW_025232673.1:7527-9276 GCF_018294505.1 Triticum aestivum | reverse complement strand
GAAATGACACATATTATGGTTACATAGTAGACATATGGGAACTTGACTACGGAGTAGATTTTAAGGTCCCTTTGTTTAAGTGCAAGTGGGTCAATCTGTCAGGAGGCGGGGTACAGGTAGACCCACAGTTTGGAATGACAACAGTGGATCTGAAAAATCTTGGGTACACTGACGAACCGTTCGTCCTAGCCAATGATGTGGCACAAGTTATCTATGTGAAGGACATGTCTACCAGACCGAGGAAAAGAAAAGATAAGGAAGCGAATACATCATACAATGAGCCAAAGCGCCACATAGTTCTTTCAGGAAAAAGGGACATCCTGGGAGTGGAGGGCAAGACAGACATGTCTGAAGAGTATGAAAAGTTTCATGAAATTCCCCCCTTCAAAGTCAAGGCTGACCCAAGCATCTTGATAAATGATGAAGATTATCCATGGTTACAGCGCAATAAGCAAACGACACAAGCGAAGAAAAAGTGAAGACTTTCTCCCGCAACTATTATGATGATACCATGCCAACTTTGTAACAGACGAGTATGATACCATCGTCCGTTTTGTACATGAACATGCTATGCCAACTTTTTCAGAGTTCATTCGAAAACTATGAATTTGAAAACCTCCCCAACCGAAGGGCGCTCACACCGGTTTATAAGCCCGTCCCTCTATGCCTTGTTGAGCTCACAAACTTGTGATTCACACAAATTTCAAAGAATTTAAATTTTATAAAACTAATGGCACAAACAGAAAGTTTATAATTGTTCTAAAACAAATGGAACTAACAGAAAGTTTATAATTTTGCTGACCTAAAAGAAAAAAGAATTAAAAAATAAAGTAAAAAACCAAAAGAAAATAAATAATGCAGAAAACAAAACAAAAAAACTTGAAAATAAAAATAAAAATAGCAACAATAAGCATTTTGTTGTAAGTAGAAACAAAATAAAATAAATAAAGCAACAAAGAAAACAAAAAAAGTGTTTTCAAATTTTAAAACTAATGGCACTAACAGAAAGTTTATATTTTTTCTAAAACTAAAAGCACTAACCGAAAGTTTATAATTTTGCTGACCTAAAAGCAAAAAGAATTAAAAAATAAAGCAACAAACCAAAAGAAAATAAATAATGCAGAAAACAAAACAAAAAAACTTGAAAAAAAATAAAAATAGCAACAATAAGTATTTTGTTGTAAGTAGAAACAAAATAAAATAAATAAAGCAACAAAGAAAACAAAAAAAGTGTTTTCAAATTTTAAAACTAATGGCACTAACAGAAAGTTTATATTTTTTCTAAAAGTAAAAGCAAAAAGAAATAAAATATAAAGCAAAAAAAAGTGCCACCTACTGGGCCCCCACGGCCTGAATATGACTAGAAACCCTATGGGCCAGGATTCAGGCCCGCGAAAGGCCCAGTAGGCCCACAGGCACAGATGGCAGAGTTAGGCCCGAAAGCCTGCTTTAGAGAGGAGCTCGAGAGGGAAGCCGCACCGCACCTTATAAACTGGTGCGGCTCCCTCTCAACTAGCGAGGTGGGACTAAACATTTGGCGCGGGGCAGCACAAGGCCTTTGGTCCCGGTTGGTGCCACCAACCGAGACTAAAGGGGGCATTGGTCCCGGTTCGTGGCCCCAACCGGGGCTAATGCACCCCTTTAGTCCCGGTTGGTGCCACCAATCGGGACCAAAGGCCGCCGCTTCCCGCCCTTTGGGCTGCTGAAAATTGGCCTTTGGTCCCGGTTGGTGGCACCAACCGGGACTAA
>NW_025232673.1:2820-6529 GCF_018294505.1 Triticum aestivum | reverse complement strand
GGCCCGCCCCCACCATTGTCGTCGTCGCCGGCGCCCGCCCCCACTGCCGCCCCTGCGTCGACGCCGCCCCTCCTCCCCGTTCGGTCCGGCTCCGGCGACCCCCTTTCCTCCATGTCCCCTCGATCCTCTTCATATAATTTTTTTCATATAATTTTTTTTCATATGCATATGTTGATTATATGGATGGATGGATGATGTATGCTTTTTTCATATAATTTTTTTAAGCAGATTTTTAGATTGTTTTAGGCAGATTTTTAGAATTTTTTGTGTATGTATGTTATGTTTATATGTATGTATGTATGTTCATATGTATGTATGTTTATATGCAAAGCATATGCAAAGAAAATGTAATTTATGTTTATAGGCAGATTTTTAAATTTTTTTGTTTTTTGCATTTTTATAAAAATGTATATATGTTCTGTGTGTATATATATGTTTTATGTTCATAGATTTTTATTTGAACATTATTTAAAAAAAAACAAGCAATACAAGAAGAAGAAAAAGAATGAGAGGAAAAAGGAAAAAAGAAGAGGAAGAAAGGAGAAGAAGAGGGGATAGGAAGAAGAGGAGAAATAAATAAGAAGAAGAAAAAAAAGAAAAAGAAGAGGAGAAGAAGAAAAAATAGATTTTTTTTCTATTTTTTCTTCTTCTCCTCTATTCTTTTCTTCTTCTCCTCTTTTTTTTCTTCTTTTTTTTTCTTCTTCTTCTTCCTTCTTCCTTCTTCCTCTTTTCTTCCTTTTCCTTATTTTCCTTTCTCGAGGGATAAGAAGAAAAAGAAGAGGAGAAGAAGAAAGAAAGGAATAGAGGAGAAAGAAGAAACTTTGACACGAGGGGGGGGGGTACCGATACCCCCTCCCCGATAACATTATTTTCCCATGTATATGTATGTTGCGTCGTTGTCGATATAATGAGGGTGTCGAGGATTGCCGAGGGGTCAAGGGTCGGGAACTAGGGTAGAGGGTCGAGGGTCGTTAAGGGGTCAAGGGTCGAAGGTTTCAGGGTTGAGGGTTCCTATAGTGTCAAAGTATTGAAGAAATCCATGGCTTCATCATTAGCCGGAAGTAACCATGGCATGATGGTACGAAGTCCTCCAAAGTTGTTCTGCAATGGAGTCCCGGATAGGATAATTTGCCTTTTTGCTGAACTTTGTACCAAAAAGCGAATTATCCTATCTGGGACTCCGTTCCAAAATAACTTTGGAGAGCTTCGTACCATCATGCACCTGTTACTTTCGCCTAATGATGAAGACATGGTTTTTTTGAATCCTTTGACACTAGGCAACCTCCCGACCCCTCGGCGATCTTCGACCCCTTGACCCTCGACCGCTCGGCGATCCACGACCCTCTACCCTACCGCGGGCGTCGATGCCCACGTCACTTGTGGGACATAGATGTACTGTTCAACGCCGACCCCCTCCCGATAGCTTCAACACGTGGGGGGGGGTCGATATTACCCCCTCCTAGCTTGAAGCGTTCTCGAGGCCACCCCCTAACCCTTGACGCGTTGTCGAGGCCACCCCAAACCCTAGAGAAGCAGCATCGAGGCCACTAATATGATTCCTTATTGTGATTAGCTAGCTAGTTCTACGTTTGCCACTAATATATCCATATCTGTCATGTTTGAATAATAATTGCTATGTTGTAAATATTTGTAGAAACTATGGACACCCCCCGAGACGAAGCACAAGAAGCGTTGTTGAGGGACATAATCGCACAAGGAAGTGATGTCGTCTGCTCGTTGATGTTTCTCAACGACAACGATGGTCTGGAAGGAGAGTGTGAAGAAGCAGCTGGCTATGATTTACATGGCTTTGATGACCCAATGCCGGTGCAAGAAGGAGAGGGTGAAGAAGTAGACCGTGAGGACGGCTCCGGTGATCACCAAACCGAGTCCGACCAGGTATATATATTAGTTAAGCCTGTGCTGACTAGCTCTCGTCTTTGTTTTGGTATATATGTACACATATTAATTAACTCTCGTCTTTGTTCTTTTTTCTAGCCCTCCGGATCGAGCACAACTTCGGTAAAGAGATGAGGCCCTAAGAAAAAGTTGAGCTCGGATGAAAAGTTTGAGATCATACGAATCGCGCGCAACGGCCTACCGATTGAACCCTACCAGACAAAGAAGGCATTTGTTGCTCAGTGCGGGGTTCTGGTTAGGGACAAGATCCCGATCAGCATCCACCAATGGTATAAGCCTAAGAACGAAGACCCTGAGGTGTCTTGTGTCAATGATATGCAGAAAAATGATCTTTGGACTGAGCTGAAGTCAAATTTTACCCTACCGCTAGAGGATGATCCGGAGAAGCCAGTAATGGAGCCATTAATCAAGTCTTTTGCTCTTAAGAAGATGGCAGAACTATTCAGGAATTGGAAGAAAGAACTCAATACGTATGTCGAAAAAAATGAGACACCATAATTCAAGGGCAAATATGAGAAGATCAGAGATGACTGGCCCGCATTTGTGGCCTACAAGACATCGGAAAAGAGTAAAAAGATGTCAGCGACAAACAAGAGAAATGCTGCGAAGAAGAAGCTTCACCATCGCACGGGGTCAGGTGGCTACCTCGTAGCCCGGCCTAAGTGGGCCAAGGCTGAGAATGATCTGCTTGATAAAGGGATCGAACCAGAGACAATGAACTGGCCAGACCGTTGCCGGACTTGGTTCTTCGGGGCCGGCGGATCCTTGGACCCTATAATAGGGAAGTGCATTTGGACGGACGAACAATTGGACATACCAGTCAAGAGGCTTCAGGATTATATCAAAGCAGCGCAGCAAGGGAAGTTCGTTCCAGACAGGGAGAAGGACGAGCTCACAATGGCCCTCGGGAATCCTGAGCACCCTGGACGGACACGAGGCACGCCAGGCTCCGTTTCGTGGAAGGCTGGATTTCCAGACGCAGGGGGTTACAAAACCCATGAGAGGAGGAAGAAACTGGAGCAGAGCCTAATGCAGGCGCTGCACGAAAGGGTAATGGGGCTAGAGGAACGAGAAGAGGAACGAGAAGCAGCAGATCACAACAAACGACCTGCCGAAGCTTCGCCCGAAGCTACCCTGCCATCTCAGCGGAGAAGCAGCGTGGCTTCCACCGAGCTGCTTCAGCCAGAGCAGCATGCCTTGACGGCTCCTGCCAGCTATCCCGTGGATGCTATCACGGATGCTGAACATTGCCACCTTATGGCGCAATGGAGCAATTTGAAGGTCAAGGCGGCTGTTGGCTCTGTTTATCCTACTAAACCCGACTCAACTTTTCACTGCCGGCCGATTCCAGAAGGATATGCTAAGGTGATGGTCGATGAAATAAATGAGGGATTTGAGGACCTCTGGCTTGACCACCCTACCGGTGAAGGGGAGTATCGGCTGGGTTCTACTCTGAAGACTCCATGCCTATGGCGGAAGGATCTCATCAACCTTCTGAACTGGACGCCTCCGCCTCCTCCTCCTCCTCCGGTGAGTCAGGGCACTCCGCCTCCTCCACCGCCTCCTCCTCCGGCGAGTGACGATCAGGGCACTCGGCCGGCTCCTTCTCCGGCGCGTGGCGGCACTCCATCTCCTTCTCCGCCTGCACCGGCGCGTCCGGGCAGCCAGCCTCCTCCTTCTCCGCCTCGTCAGCAAGGGCGGAAGAGACCCACCGCCGCTCCGGCTGCTCCAGCGCATCGTAGTCCTTCTCCTCCGCCTCGTAAGCAAGGAAAGAAGACATCCGCTCCGT
>NW_025232673.1:0-2167 GCF_018294505.1 Triticum aestivum | reverse complement strand
TGCTCTGCCGGCGTCTAGCAATACAGCCAAAGGCAGGAGGAGATACAGATTCGGTCCTTCTCTGAAGACTCCAGAGAAGTTACCGTACGAGAGGAGCGAGGAGGAAAACGCGAAGATCGCGCAGACCAAAGTGGATGACTGGTTTCAAGGGTTGAAAGCAAAGAGACATCCACCTCCGGAGGAGAAGGTAGATCCGGTGAAAGCGAAGCGCACTCTGGCTGCCCTGACAAAACCACCCAAGTCTCCGCCGAAAGGCAACTATGAGCGCATTATTGGAAAGGCATTTGCCGAAGCGGAGAGATCGGGAAGTACTGTCAGTGACCAAAGGATGAAAGAACGACGAGCTGGGAAACAAATTGCCCAGCTCGGCGAACAAGCGAAGCAATCGTGCCCCCCGCTCAAGGTGCCTGCTAGCGACATCGTCGATCCGAGGATAGTGCCCGGTTATGGCAATCCTGCAGATTACCTGCCCGACAATGTACATTATGATTTCTTGGAGGTGCAGATACAAAGATATGAGTACGGGAAGCCTCTCGTCAAAGATGAAAGCTCTGTATCAACGATGATGCGAAGATTGCATGATTGGTACATGAAAACCTGCAAAGAGTCTGAGGGGAGGAATACTTTGTATGTGAGAGTTAAAAAGGAGCATGACCTCCTTGGAATTGAACTGTTGCCTATTCCATTTGAGGAGTTCTATCAGTTTTTCAATCAATTGGACCTCGATAAAGCAACGGTCACCTGCTACTGTCTGTAAGTAGTACTACTTCTGTCATTAAGTATCTCTATATAACTCAGCTCTTTCATTGCATGTATTTATAAATATCCTCACTATATTATGCAGATTGAAGATCGCAGAAATGAAGAAAAGACAAGTGGGTGATATTGGGTTCATTAACACATATCTCATAGATGCAAATGAGGTTACATATCGTGCCGCCGAAACCGAGGCCAACTTGCTACGATCGTTGGAAATAAATGAACACAAAAATATAATACTCTTTCCTTACAACTACAAATGAGTGTTACTGTCTTGTGGCATATTCGGTTTCCCTTATTTAGTCCAGGTTATAGTAATGTAATATTGATGAGTTATGCATGCGTGCGCAGGTTCCACTATATTCTCCTAGAGATTAAGCTTGAGCAAGGAGTAGTAACTGTCTTAGACTCGAGACGAAAAGATCCCAAGGAGTATGCGGACATGACTGAAATGCTCGAGAAGTAAGTTAAATCGATCATTATCCACCATATCAGCAACTTTGTTCATTTCTGATCTCAAGTAATTGTTTTCTTTGTATGGCAGGGCTTGGGGAAAATTCACCAAAAAAGCTCCGGGACTACCGAAGAAGCTGCAATTTAGACACCCGAAAGTAAGTACTATATAGTAGCATATTCCACGCGCATCTCCTAGTGATTCAAGCGCTAGTTTCATCAATACCATTTAGCATGTGCTTGCTAATTATCAGTTTGATTGACCTCTGTTTCTTGTAAAGTGGTTGTGGCAGGAACAAGGGAATGATTTCTGTGGATACTACGTTTGCGAGTCCATCCGCCACACGACCTGTGAGAGGGGCTACTCCGACAAACAATTTGAAGTGCGTAAATAAAAATATTCACAATTTTATTTTATTACCATCATTTGTGTTGAGTTTCATTCATTCATATATATATATATATATATATATATATATATATATATATATATATATATGTATTGACCCCTTTCTTAAAATTAGATGTTTCGGATGCGGGATGAACTCCTAGCACCAGATCGCATGCGAGCAATTCAAGAGGAATTGGCGGCATTCTTTCTTGACCATGTGATCGCTGAAGACGGGGAATACTATGTGGACCACGCGTCCGTATTGTAAAAGATAATTATTGTATATATGTAGCCAGTAGTGTCGGATAGATATACGAGAACTTGTTGTTCGACCAATCTCTCGGAGAAGGAGAGGTGGTCGATATCACTTCTCTCTGTATGCATATATGTTCATGACGATCTTCTGTCTGCTTAATTACTAGCTAGCTAGCATGTCTAGTTAGTCCTCTCTATACCTATGTATAGTACGTAGCGTCGACCAAGCACGGACAAAAGAGAGGACACTTTTATCTATTAATTAGCTAGCTATAGCACAATATATGAAACACCTAAATTAACCCCCCA
>NW_025232672.1:0-9276 GCF_018294505.1 Triticum aestivum | reverse complement strand
GGGGGGGGTGCATAGGCGCTTTAAAATAATTACGGTTTAGGCTTGAACAAATGCGGAATAAACCTAGTGGTTAATTTCTCAAGCACCAAACCTACAACAACTAGGCTCACCTATGTGCACCAACAACTTATGCTAAGCAATATAAACTAATAGGTGATAGCAAGATATATGACAAGAAACAATATGGCTATCACAAAGTAAAGTGCATAAGTAAAGGGCTCGAGTAAGAGATAACCGAGGCACGCGGAGACGACGATGTATCCCGAAGTTCACACCCTTGCGGATGCTAATCTCCGTTTGGAGCAGTGTGGAGGCACAATGCTCCCCAAGAAGCCACTAGGGCCACCGTAATCTCCTCACACCCTCGCACAATGCAAGATGCCGTGATTCCACTAAGGGACCCTTGATGGCGGTCACCGAACCCGTATAAATGGCAACCCTTGGGGGCGGTCACCGAACCCGTACACTTTGGCAACCCTTGGGGGCGGTCACCGGAACCCGGCAAATTTCTCGGGGTGATCTCCACGACCTAATTGGAGACACCGATGCTTGCTCGGAGCTTTACACCACAATGATTGAGCTCCAAACACCACCAACCGTCTAGGGCGCCCAAGCACCCAAGAGGAACAAGCTCAATGGTACCAAGCACCCAAGAGTAATAAGCTTCTCAACTTGTAACTTCCACGTATCACTGTGGAGAACTCAAACCGATGAACCAAATGCAACGGCAAGGGCACACGGAGTGCCCAAGTCCTTCTCCCCCAAATCCCACCAAAGCAACTAATGCTAGGGAGGAAAATGAGAGGAAGAACAAGAAGGATAACACCAAGAACTCCAAGATCTAGATCCAAGGGGTTCCCCTCAGATAGAGGAGAAAATGATTGGTGGAAATGTGGATCTAGATCTCCTCTCTCCTTTCCCCCCAAAACTAGCAAGAATCAATGGAGGGATTGAGAGTTAGCAAGCTCGAAGAAGGTCAACAATGGGGGAAGAACACGAGCTCAAGAGATAAGGTTCAATGGGGAAGAAGACCCCCTTTTATAGAACTCCCGAATCCAACCGTTATGTGCTCAGGTTGCGTACTAGCGGTACTACCGCTTGGAGGAGCGGTACTACCGCTTAGCACGGTCAAAACAACCTAACGAGAGAGAAAAACATGAGCTGTAGTTCTGCCAGAGAGGTAGTACCGCTCTGGGGAGAGGTAGTACCGCTTACTGCTTATAAGAGGTACTACCGCTCGGGTGGAGAGGTAGTACCGCTCATCGCATATAAGAGGTACTACCGCTCGGGTGGAGAGGTAGTACCGCTTACCGCTTATAAGAGGTACTACCGCTCTACTACTGCGAAACTCAACACGAAAAAGGCGCATCCCCAGAAGTAGCGGTACTACGCACGGCACAGGGCCGCGGTACTGCCGCTTACAAGCGGTAGTACCGGTCTAGAGAGCAGTACTACCGCTTGAGGCTTTCAAGAACACAATAGAGAAAATAGAGGATGCAATAAAGCCTAAACTGCCACAACTTCTACATATGAGCTCCGAATTGAGCAAACTCAAGCTTGTTGGATAGATGACAATGAGTAGCATCCAACAACGAGTGATTATAGCAAGAAGAGGTAGGGGAGGTATGCTTGAGAAATAGAGCTACAGCTGACCCCCCTCCAGCCTTTCTGTTGAATCCATTTTTCTTACCAAGCTACAGCTGACCTTTGTTGAAAGGTTCACTGCAAACTAACTATTGGTCTAGGAGTAGAATGCACTTAACAAAATATACTCGAACAATACGAAGGACACAATAGTTGCAGCAGTTGAAACGCGTTGTATCAAGAAACAATAACCAGAAAGGGTAAAATCTACGCAATCCCAGGTCAGCAACAAAAAAACCTAATATGCAAAATATATGCCTACAGCAGTCAACTCCGCCCTACAGACACACTGGGCAATGAGCCAGAACGACGCATTTCATCGTCAGGCAACCCATCCAGCACCAACACGCACCACGGTGCCAAAGAAACCAAGAAACGGGGCTGCGAGCAGAATCCAAGACGCCGTCTTCCCACCCAATCTGCGCACGGAACAACGCCGCCGTTGGCCTGACGAGGCCAAGAAACCACGCAGCGACTCGCCAATCCTCTCCGAAAGAAGCCCCAGAAAGACTGCTCCGGCATGCCATGAAACGCGACGCGGCGGGGAAGGGGAGGGGAGGGGAGGGAGCGAGGTACCTCGGACTCGAGACGCGAGATGTAGGCGATGAGCGCCGCCTTGTCGCGCCGCCTGATGGACTCCTCGTCGAAGCCCGCGTCGCGGAGCTTCCTCCAGATCGCCTCGTCCCCGGCGAGGGCGCCGGCGGCGGGCGACCGAGGGCTGGCCATGCCGGCCGCAACCCTAGATCTCGACGGCGGCGGGCCACGCGATCCCCGCGGGGGCAGCGGCGCTTTCCGGGCAAGTGGAGGCCGCCGCCGCCGCCGCCGTCCCTCTCTGTGTCTCCCTCCTCCTCGTCTCTGTCTCCTTTTCCTCTCTGGCTTTTCCAAGTCGGTCTCGTGGGGTGCTCACGGCGGGTTGGGGGCGCGTCCGGGGTTTTTACCTGGCCTGGGCGTGGGCGGAGGGAGGGTTTGGTTTGATGGGTGGAGGAGAGACAGGGTGGGGAGACGGGCGAGGGGGGGCTGGATGGACCCGGTGCACCGAGAGACTGGTCACTGGCCTGGCCGTCCGTTGGCTGGACGGGGATTTGATTGCTGGCAGCAGATTCTTTCCTTATTTCTTTGCTTTGTTTACTTTCAGACTTTATTCTTTACATTTTTTATTACAATATAATTGGGCATGTTTCTTTGATCATATTTTGCCAGCTATGTTGCCTTGAACATGTCTACCCTTTGCAGGGATGATGTGCTGTGATGCTTCAAAAATGGATATACATTTTTTTATTCTATTATAAATCCCATTATATATGCATAATTTTTCTCATATTGTTCCAAAAAAATATCTCATACAACACACTTTCCTTTGTGATTCAGAACTAATTTTTACAATTCTTTGGTAGCCTGAAATTTTCATCAGATTTTTTCACTTTTAAGTTTCAACGCACAATAACTTCTTTTCTAACACAAAAGCAGATAATAAAATCACGAGTTAAATTCAAATTTAAAGTTGCTAGCCACACATACCCTTTTTTGACTTGGTGTGAACATTCTACATCTTTTTATCGAACAATTTTCAGTGTAACAATGTTGATTTCATTTTTGGGCAAAGTTCAATTAATATGTGCATACAACTAAAAAGATAGCTTTTTTAAAAGAAGAACAAACAAGAGAGCTTTGTTGATGAGTTAAAAAAGTGTATGAGAGAGTAACTTCAACACCCATGTCAGTACAAGTATTGACCACATATATACACAGTGCAAGTTCATTTTAGCAAAAAAAAAGTTGCAAGTTCGTGTGGTGCTCTATTACATTCGTGTTTGTGATTGACTCAAACATCCGAAAGAAGTGCCACCAGCCTCTGCTTCCTGAACCAAACCACTCGGCAATCTATGTTTGGTGTCCGGCGCTTTAAGTGTTACATGCATTGCATAACTAAACACAACAATGTACTGGTATAAACAACTTATTGGACAAAAGTTGTAAAAATCTAATAAATATAAATATATATACATTTGAGATGAGGACCGTAGTTCGGCATTCGTTTACCTAGGAGTCGAGAAAGTAACAGTATTGGAGGCGGGGATAAGTTTACTACTCCATTGGTTTCATATTATAGCTAGCATTGTTTTTTTTTTCAAAAGTCAAGCTTCATAAACTTTGACTATATTTATACAGAAAATTTTCTATATCTACAATGTTGAGTGTGAATCCAGTAGTATTGATTTGACACTATAGATATTGATGGATTATTCTATAAACCTGATCAGTTTTTATGAGGTTTGATATTATAAAACCTACCCGAAAAAAAAAGACAGCCCTTATAAAATCTAGTAATACGCACTGTATTTCAAAACGAAGGGAGTCAGTACAAATACACACATTTGGCTATCGCAACTTTACCCAAAAGTAGCGTTTGGCTGGTAGCCCGTGACCATGGAACAAATCCAAACCGTAGGCTTGGTCCACGGAAGCATCCGAGGAGACGGGATCTTTTCGGCTGCGTATAAGGGCATCCATAGTGCTTAGAGGCTGGCTTGCCTCTAAGCTGGGCCCCATGTCCTGTAATAAAACTTGGCTCAAAAGTGCGTAGTATGTAGCACATATTCTCAGCCTCTAAGATGTCCCCACATAGAGTAAAATATTTGATTCTTCAACCGATTGTGTCTCATCTCTTTGCATGGCCATCACTCTTTCTATCCATGACATGTGGGGTTAGCTGATTATTTTAGTCCAAAGCAAGAACTAGAGGCAGCCTCCAAGCTTGGAGTCGATGCCAAGGATTTTGGCTTAGAGGCGCATGCCCACAGTGTATAGCTCCTGCCTCTAAAGGCTTAGAGGCTGCCTTAGAGGCAACAAAACACAACATTGTGGATGCTCTAATAAAAAAGTAAACCAGCTCGCTGGCATTCGGCAGGTGTGCTGGACAGCCATGACACGCGGGGTCAAGTACTTAAGATGGCCCACACGTCAATGTGGACTTTCGGCATCGTTCCCGGCGGCTGGCTCCGAAAAAGGCAGCGCAGCGCTGCCGCTTTCGAAAACAGCGACCGACGTTTCCTCCACGGACGCTTTCGCCTGCAACTCTGCCAGCCTGCCTGAGGCCGTCCCGCCGACGCGCGGGCCACGGGCTGCGCGGGCCCGGGCGGCAGTGACATGGGCTCTACCGAGCGCCTGTTGGGAGCTGGCGGGTGGGAGGAGGTCCAGCTTGGTGGGATTTCGGGGTGGCGCCCAGCGCGTTTGAGGTGTAGGCGTGGGGAGGAGGGCCCAACAAATTGGCCGGTGCGCGCCGTGCTAGGAGCCTGCCCGCCCGCCTGGTTGTTCGGTGGACATGATGAGCGGTGGTATCTGGATGAGGAGATGAGCTCGGCTCGGGAGTGGCGCCACCCGAAGCCGCATCCGAGGCCGCTGGGGGGCCCCGCCTACGCGCGGGCGCCAGTCGCGTCGCGCCGAAGGTAGGGTGAGCTCCGACTTTGACGGCTGCTTCGCGGTTGGACGCTTTGACTACGACGCCTCTCCAACCTGGGCAGATTGGAAACCGGACGAGGAAAATGAAACTACTCCTCCAGTACACACTCCCGGAAAATAATAATTTGTTTGTGGTAGACTGAAACCGGGCGCCAACCTTTGTTTCAAAAAATCAGTTTTACTAGAAAATCGGTTAAGAATGCGCTCATAGGAAAACTTAACCTGAGTCTAGAGATACCTGCAAACCAGGTCACATACCTAAGACGCAGCCCCAAAACCCATCTAGGGTTCCTTCCCGGCCATCATCTTCCTCCGCGGGTAGATCGACGGTCTCCTCCTCTGCTGGTCAGGGTTTGTGAGGATGCGCTAATCGTAGTTTTTTTTCTCTTCAGGCATTAGGAGACAACGGTATCACTTTCGACGTGCAATAAAGTCTCCTCGCCTCATCCTCATTCTGGTGATGCTTCTTTGTATCGCCGGGAGGCGTGTGGAAGATGGTGTGTTCTTATATCTGGTTCTTCGTGTCTGACATTTTCTTTTATAGGTTTGTCTCGGTCGGGCTGGCCGGTGGAGCAGACAACGTGGCGGTATGTCTTTGTCCTCCGGCTCCAATTTCAACCGATGAAGATTGACCAGACTCGGCCTATCGAGGAGCATGCAAGGTTTGTTTTCCCCGACCCCGTCCGGGTCATTTTTTTTCTCCGAGGTGATGATTTGCTACGCAGATCGTGGCCGCTAACGTCTTGTACGCTTGTGGTCTATATCGACGACTTTTCGGATGCTACTTTTAAAAGCTCATCGTTTTAAACAAGTTTGCTCCGCTGAAACAGGGGCCAGAGACGACACTGAGATTTGCTCACAACACACCATCAATGGATGTAGGAGGAAGAAGACCTCATACTCATCAAGGATTTTGATGTGCTTTTAAATTTCTACAAGGGTGTTTTTGAAGGGTGAAAGTGCGTTATATCGACTAGAGGGGGGTGAATAGGCGATTTTTATGAAATTCTTCATTGAGGCCGGTGAGGAAATTTCTTAGCAAAGAACTACTATCAGCGGAATAAGTACTCAGAAGTAAACATAACATAATACAAGCATAGTCATCATGATGAAATAAAGACAAACACAGAGTACATGAAGCGTAATCACAGGATAACACGGAATGAAGACAAACAGACTAAAGAAATTGAACTGAGGAAATTGAGAAAGTCTTCAGTCAAAGTCTTCAAACACAGATATGAACAAACACACAACACAATTATGAGGGAATGAAAGAGTTGAGGAAATAGAACCAGTAAGCTTGGTGAAGACAATGATTTGGTAGACCAGTTCCAACTGCTGTCTCAGTTGTATGTCTGGTTGGAGCGGCTGAGTATTTAAACTCGAGGACACACAGTCCCGGACACCCAGTCCTGAACACGCAGCTCAGGACACCCAGTCCTCACTGTATTCTCCTTGAACTAAGGTCACATAGACCTCGTCCAATCGCTCGTGGTAAGTCTTCATGCGGCTTCCAAACCTTCACAAACTTGGTCACTCGGCGATCCACAATTCCTCTTGGATGCTCTAGACCATGACGCCTAACTGTCTGGAAGAAGCACAATCTTCAAAGGTAACAAGCGTCGGATCCACGCAGAATCAATCTCTTCAGTGATGCTCAATCACTTGGGGTTTGTAGGTGTTTGGATTTTGGGTTTTTGGTTTTTCCTCACTTGATGATTTTCGCTCAAAGTCCTCAGAGGATGGGTTGCTCTCAAATGACAAGTGTCAGTTGCTCCAAAATCACTAAGGGGCACTAGATGCACTTACAATCTTCCCCTTTTTGGTGATTGATGACAATATAGGTTAAGTTTTCAACGGGGATAAACATATGAAGTGTAACTACTGATATTGAGGAATTTGATTGCAAGATATAGAAGAACTCCCCCTGAAAATGTGCATAGTGAGGAATTTGCCTTTGAAGCAATGCACACTTGAAGAGTTGAATCATGGAGATCTCCCCCTATATCTTGTAATTCATACATGCATTTAACATATAATATGAAAAATTTGGAATGCATGATGAAATATGGTGCTTGATGAAATTCAGCATGCGTGCAATAATATTAACGAGGAATAAGCATGCAGAATAGTGCATCAAAAGTATCAGAGCACAGTGCATCAAAAGTATCAGAGCACCATCGGGTTTAAGATTGCAACTCGATCCAATAAAGTTTCAGAAGAACAAGAGTTGTAACTTAGCAAAAAAACGCCCATATAGTAGACCCGCTTGAAGACTAACTCATATTTCTCCCCCTTTGTCATCGAATGACTAAAAGGATCGAAAATGAGGACTAACGCCCCTGAAGATAATCATGTTGATGAAGGAGCGCCAGCGTTGTTGGGGTCGTTTGTTGATGTAGGGCCTGCCGCAGTGTCGTCCAAATCTTCATGTTCATCAGTGTCGCGCGATGAAGAATATGAGCTGGCCACCAAAGAAGGAACCTAGACCTTCTTGAATTTCTTTGGTGGAGGTGCATACCAGTCAAAATTTTCTTTGAGACCCATGTTTTTCAGTTTTTCTTCACCATACAGATGTGACAGGATTACCCAGGTGCGACCGAGGACTTGATGGAGGTAGTAGTGGTTTTTCTTCATTGCATTGTGTGTGGCAGTCATGTTGTGAAGAAGTGAACCAAATTGACGCTTAACCCATTTGTCATTTCGATCCACCTTCTGGTGAAGACTAAGCAGAAGTCACATTCAGTCATCACGCACGGAGCAGTGGCTTGAGGAGTGGACTTAGGTGCATTGGCAAAGTCGTGTGTGGCAGAGTCATCATTGGTGAAATAAGATGCAACTTTGCGAAACTGACCATCCAATGGACGAATGCCTTCATCTATTACAGCTGGTGCTTTGCCCTTTCCATCAACTGAGGAATATGTCTGCTTGAGGACTTCAATTAGGGGCAAGTAGCTGAGGTGATTTTGGAAATCAGCTTTGTAGTTGAGTGAAGACCTTGTTCTGAGGAATCTCATAATCCAAGGTGCATAAGGCTTCAGCTCAAATGGTGATAGTGCAACATTTGCCATAGTCCTCGTGAAGAAATCATGATAATTGACAGGAATGCCATGAACGATGTTGAATACCAGATTCTTCATGATGCCAACAATTTCCTCATCAGATGAGTCGTGGCCTTTGATGGGACTGATTGTTCTCGTAAGAATACGATAGACAGTTCTGGGCACGTACAACAATTCCTTCACGAGGAATTTGGTTCTTGGTGCTTGACCTGGCTTCAAAGGTTTCATCAGCACCTGCATGTAATGATGTGTGAGCTCAGGTTCACTGTAGATGCAGCGAGCTTTTTCAAGAGGAGGACTGAGTGGTAGAGCACGAAGCAATTCAGAGGCTGGTGCAGTGTAGTGAGTGTTTTCAGACATCGAGTACAACACCCATGAATTCACATCTTCAGCATCTCCGGTGATGTGCAGCGTTGCATAGAATTGAAGAATTAGTTCTTCATTCTAATCGCAGATGTCAGAGCAAAAGTTTAGCAGTCCAGCGTCGTGAAGAACACTGAGGACTGGTGCGAAGCATGGCGGAGATTCCATATCCACGTGAGGAATATGCTCATGGTAGAAGATTTTCTCCTTGTTGAACAGCACTGAGGAATAGAAATTTGCTTGACTGGCAGTCCAGAAACGCCTCTTCCTAATGCGAGCAGAGTCATATGGGTTGTAATCTTCGAAGAATACGTGCTCACCGAAGAAATCATCAGCCTTGAACTTTTGCTTGCGTGAGAAAGGATCCTTTGGCTTCGGCAGAGGAGTGTCAGTGAGTTGCATCACGACCTCAGGAATCTCAATCGCAGGTTCTTCAGGCTGAGGAATTTCTGGTTCCTCCTCAGTGGCAGTCTGCGTCATTGGTTGTTCAGCAGCAGCAGTTTCTTCAGTGCTAGTGGCTGGAATTTCCTCATGGATAGATGCAATGGGATGAGTTTCTTCAGAGCCCGTGTGAACAGTTTGTGTGGGGGACTGAGGAATTTGCTGTAGAGGGGTGAACATTGAAGAGTTTGGATGCTGACTTTCCCAAAATTCATCACTGATTACGGGTGTGGAGCAGCCAATGTCCACATCTTCATCTTCCATTTCTTCAACGCCGGCCTCTTCAACTGTGAATTGAGGCATATGC
>NW_025232671.1:696-9280 GCF_018294505.1 Triticum aestivum | reverse complement strand
TAAGTGCACCTTGGGGTTCAACAACTATGGAAATCGCTATGGGGCCCCAAAACGGTGAGTAATAGTCCACGAAATGGGTCAGAATCGACAAAAAACGAGAGTGTTGATGACCGACACAATGACGCACCCCGGGGTTCGTCAATCGTCGAAATTACTCCGGGACCCCAAAATAGTGAGTAATAGTCCATGAAACGGGCCAGAATCGGCCAAAACTGCGATTGTTGATGACCGACACGTAAGTGCACCTTGGGGTTCAATAACTATGGAAATCACTACGGGACCCCAAAACGGTGAGTAATAGACCACGAAACGGGTCACAATCGACCAAAAACGCGAGTGTTGATGACCGACACATAGACGCACCCCGGGGTTCGTGAATCGTGGAATTCACATCGAGACCCCAAGACTGAGTAATAGTCCAAGAAATGGATCAGAATCGGCCCACACTGCGAGTCCGGACGACCAACACGTAAGCACTCCTTGGGATGCGACAACCATGGAAATCGCTCTGGGACTCCAAAATGGTGATTAATAGTCCATGAAACAGGTCAGAATCACCAAAAACTGCGAGTGTTGATGACCGCCACATATATGCACCCCGGGGTTCGTCAATCGTGGAAATCACTCCGGGACCCCAAACAGTGAGTAATAGTCCATGAAACGGTCCAGAATCGCCCAAAAGTGCTAGTATTGATGACCGGCACGTAAGTGCACCTTGGGGTTCAACAACTATGGAAATCACTATGGGGCCCCAAAACGGTGAGTAATAGTCCACGAAACGGGTCAGAATCGACAAAAAACAAGAGTGTTGATGACCGACACGTAGACGCACCCCGGGGTTCGTCAAGTGCTGAAATCACTCCGGGACCCCAAAATAGTGAGTAATAGTCCATGAAACGGGCCAGAATCGGCCAAAACTGCGATTGTTGATGACTGACACATAAGTGCACCTTGGGGTTCAACAACTATGGAAAACACTACGGGACTCCAAAACGGTGAGTAATAGTCCACGAAACGGGTCACAATCGACAAAAAATGCGGGTGTTGATGACCGACATGTAAGTCCACCTTGGGGTTCAACAACTATGGAAATCACTACAGGGCCCCAAAACGGTGAGTAATAGTCCACGAAATGGGCACAATCGACAAAAACCGCGAGTGTTGATGACCGACACGTAGACACACCCTGGGGTTCGTCAATCGTGGAAATCACTTCAAGACCCCAAAACCGAGTAATAGTCCAAGAAACGGGTCAGAATCATCCAAAACTACGAGTCTTGACAACGAACACGTAAGCACTCCTTGGGATTCGACAACCATAGAAATCGCTCTGGGACCCCAAAACGGTGAGTAATAGACCACGAAACGGGTCACAATCGACCCAAAACGCGAGTGTTGATGACCGACACGTAGACGCACCCCGGGGTTCTTCAATTGTGGAATTCACTTCGAGACCCCAAAACTGAGTAATAGTCCAAGAAACGGATCAGAATCGGCCCACACTGCGAGTCCGGACGACCAACACGTAAGCACTCCTTGGGATTCGACAACCATGGAAATCGCTCTGGGACTCCAAAATGGTGATTAATAGTCCATGAAAGAGGTCAGAATCACCAAAAACCGCGAGTGTTGATGACCGACACATATATGCACCCCGGGATTCGTCAATCGTGGAAATCACTCCGGGACCCCAAACAGTGAGTAATAGTCCATGAAACGGGCCAGAATCGGCCAAAAGTGCGAGTATTGATGACCGGCACGTAAGTGCACCTTGGGGTTCAACAACTATGGAAATCGCTATGGGGCCCCAAAACGGTGAGTAATAGTCCACGAAATGGGTCAGAATCGACAAAAAACGAGAGTGTTGATGACCGACACAATGACGCACCCCGGGGTTCGTCAATCGTCAAAATTACTCCGGGACCCCAAAATAGTGAGTAATAGTCCATGAAACGGGCCAGAATCGGCCAAAACTGCGATTGTTGATGACCGACACGTAAGTGCACCTTGGGGTTCAATAACTATGGAAATCACTACGGGACCCCAAAACGGTGAGTAATAGACCACGAAACGGGTCACAATCGACCAAAAACGCGAGTGTTGATGACCGACACATAGACGCACCCCGGGGTTCGTGAATCGTGGAATTCACATCGAGACCCCAAGACTGAGTAATAGTCCAAGAAACGGATCAGAATCGGCCCACACTGCGAGTCCGGACGACCAACACGTAAGCACTCCTTGGGATGCGACAACCATGGAAATCGCTCTGGGACTCCAAAATGGTGATTAATAGTCCATGAAACAGGTCAGAATCTCCAAAAACTGCGAGTCTTGATGACCGCCACATATATGCACCCCGGGGTTCGTCAATCGTGGAAATCACTCCGGGACCCCAAACAGTGAGTAATAGTCCATGAAACGGGCCAGAATCGGCCAAAAGTGCGAGTATTGATGACCGGCACGTAAGTGCACCTTGGGTTTCAACAACTATGGAAATCGCTATGGGGCCCCAAAACGGTGAGTAATAGTCCACGAAATGGGTCAGAATCGACAAAAAACGAGAGTGTTGATGACCGACACAATGACGCACCCCGGGGTTCGTCAATCGTCGAAATTACTCCGGGACTCCAAAATAGTGAGTAATAGTCCATGAAACGGGCCAGAATCGGCCAAAACTGCGATTGTTGATGACCGACACGTAAGTGCACCTTGGGGTTCAATAACAATGGAAATCACTACGGGACCCCAAAACGGTGAGTAATAGACCACGAAACGGGTCACAATCGACCAAAAACGCGAGTGTTGATGACCGACACGTAGACGCACCCCGGGGTTCGTCAATCGTGGAATTCACATCGAGACCCCAAGACTGAGTAATAGTCCAAGAAACAGATCAGAATTGGCCCACACTGCGAGTCCGGACGACTAACACGTAAGCACTCCTTGGGATACGACAACCATGGAAATCGCTCTGGGACTCCAAAATGGTGATTAATAGTCCATGAAACAGGTCAGAATCACCAAAAACTGCGAGTGTTGATGACCGCCACATATATGCACCCCGGGGTTCATCAATCGTGGAAATCACTCCGGGACCCCAAACAGTGAGTAATAGTCCATGAAACGGTCCAGAATCGCCCAAAAGTGCGAGTATTGATGACCGGCATGTAAGTACACCTTGGGGTTCAACAACTATGGAAATCACTATGGGGCCCCAAAACGGTGAGTAATAGTCCACGAAACGGGTCAGAATCGACAAAAAACAAGAGTGTTGATGACCGACACGTAGACGCACCCCGGGGTTCGTCAAGTGCTGAAATCACTCCGGGACCCCAAAATAGTGAGTAATAGTCCATGAAACGGGCCAGAATCGGCCAAAACTGCGATTGTTGATGACTGACACATAAGTGCACCTTGGGGTTCAACAACTATGGAAAACACTACGGGACCCCAAAACGATGAGTAATAGTCCACGAAACGGGTCACAATCGACAAAAAATGCGGGTGTTGATGACCGACATGTAAGTCCACCTTGGGGTTCAACAACTATGGAAATCGCTACGGGGCCCCAAAACGGTGAGTAATAGTCCACGAAATGGGTCACAATCGACAAAAACCGCGAGTGTTGATGACCGACACGTAGACACACCCTGGGGTTCGTCAATCGTGGAAATCACTTCAAGACCCCAAATCCGAGTAATAGTCCAAGAAACGGGTCAGAATCATCCAAAACTACGAGTCTTGACAACGAACACGTAAGCACTCCTTGGGATTCGACAACCATAGAAATCACTCTGGGACCCCAAAACGGTGAGTAATAGACCAGGAAACGGGTCACAATCGACCAAAAACGCGAGTGTTGATGACCGATACGTAGACGCACCCCGGGGTTCTTCAATTGTGGAATTCACTTAGAGACCCCAAAACTGAGTAATAGTCCAAGAAACGGATCAGAATCGGCCCACACTGCGAGTCCGGACGACCAACACGTAAGCACTCCTTGGGATTCGACAACCATGGAAATCGCTCTGGGACTCCAAAATGGTGATTAATAGTCCATGAAAGAGGTCAGAATCACCAAAAACCGCGAGTGTTGATGACCGACACATATATGCACCCCGGGATTCGTCAATCGTGGAAATCACTCCGGGACACCAAACAGTGAGTAATAGTCCATGAAACGGGCCAGAATCGGCCAAAAGTGCGAGTATTGATGACCGGCACATAAGTGCACCTTGGGGTTCAACAACTATGGAAATCGCTATGGGGCCCCAAAACGGTGAGTAATAGTCCACGAAATGGGTCAGAATCGACAAAAAACGAGAGTGTTGATGACCGACACAATGACGCACCCCGGGGTTCGTCAATCGTCGAAATTACTCCGGGACCCCAAAATAGTGAGTAATAGTCCATGAAACGGGCCTGAATCGGCCAAAACTGTGATTGTTGATGACCGACACGTAAGTGCACCTTGGGGTTCAATAACTATGGAAATCACTACGGGACCCCAAAACGGTGAGTAATAGACCACGAAACGGGTCACAATCGACCAAAAACGCAAGTGTTGATGACCGACACATAGACGCACCCCGGGGTTCGTGAATCGTGGAATTCACATCGAGACCCCAAGACTGAGTAATAGTCCAAGAAACGGATCAGAATCGGCCCACACTGCGAGTCCGGACGACCAACACGTAAGCACTCCTTGGGATGCGACAACCATGGAAATCGCTCTGGGACTCCAAAATGGTGATTAATAGTCCATGAAACAGGTCAGAATCTCCAAAAACTGCGAGTCTTGATGACCGCCACATATATGCACCCCGGGGTTCGTCAATCGTGGAAATCACTCCGGGACCCCAAACAGTGAGTAATAGTCCATGAAACGGGCCAGAATCGGCCAAAAGTGCGAGTATTGATGACCGGCACGTAAGTGCACCTTGGGTTTCAACAACTATGGAAATCGCTATGGGGCCCCAAAACGGTGAGTAATAGTCCACGAAATGGGTCAGAATCGACAAAAAACGAGAGTGTTGATGACCGACACAATGACGCACCCCGGGGTTCGTCAATCGTCGAAATTACTCCGGGACTCCAAAATAGTGAGTAATAGTCCATGAAACGGGCCAGAATCGGCCAAAACTGCGATTGTTGATGACCGACACGTAAGTGCACCTTGGGGTTCAATAACAATGGAAATCACTACGGGACCCCAAAACGGTGAGTAATAGACCACGAAACGGGTCACAATCGACCAAAAACGCGAGTGTTGATGACCGACACGTAGACGCACCCCGGGGTTCGTCAATCGTGGAATTCACATCGAGACCCCAAGACTGAGTAATAGTCCAAGAAACAGATCAGAATTGGCCCACACTGCGAGTCCGGACGACTAACACGTAAGCACTCCTTGGGATACGACAACCATGGAAATCGCTCTGGGACTCCAAAATGGTGATTAATAGTCCATGAAACAGGTCAGAATCACCAAAAACTGCGAGTGTTGATGACCGCCACATATATGCACCCCGGGGTTCATCAATCGTGGAAATCACTCCGGGACCCCAAACAGTGAGTAATAGTCCATGAAACGGTCCAGAATCGCCCAAAAGTGCGAGTATTGATGACCGGCATGTAAGTACACCTTGGGGTTCAACAACTATGGAAATCACTATGGGGCCCCAAAACGGTGAGTAATAGTCCACGAAACGGGTCAGAATCGACAAAAAACAAGAGTGTTGATGACCGACACGTAGACGCACCCCGGGGTTCGTCAAGTGCTGAAATCACTCCGGGACCCCAAAATAGTGAGTAATAGTCCATGAAACGGGCCAGAATCGGCCAAAACTGCGATTGTTGATGACTGACACATAAGTGCACCTTGGGGTTCAACAACTATGGAAAACACTACGGGACTCCAAAACGGTGAGTAATAGTCCACGAAACGGGTCACAATCGACAAAAAATGCGGGTGTTGATGACCGACATGTAAGTCCACCTTGGGGTTCAACAACTATGGAAATCACTACAGGGCCCCAAAACGGTGAGTAATAGTCCACGAAATGGGTCACAATCGACAAAAACCGCGAGTGTTGATGACCGACACGTAGACACACCCTGGGGTTCGTCAATCGTGGAAATCACTTCAAGACCCCAAAACCGAGTAATAGTCCAAGAAACGGGTCAGAATCAACCAAAACAACGAGTCTTGACAACGAACACATAAGCACTCCTTGGGATTCGACAACCATAGAAATCGCTCTGGGACCCCAAAACGGTGAGTAATAGACCACGAAACGGGTCACAATCGACCAAAAACGCGAGTGTTGATGACCGACACGTAGACGCACCCCGGGGTTCTTCAATTGTGGAATTCACTTCGAGACCCCAAAACTGAGTAATAGTCCAAGAAACGGATCAGAATCGGCCCACACTGCGAGTCCGGACGACCAACACGTAAGCACTCCTTGGGATTCGACAACCATGGAAATCGCTCTGGGACTCCAAAATGGTGATTAATAGTCCATGAAAGAGGTCAGAATCACCAAAAACCGCGAGTGTTGATGACCGACACATATATGCACCCCGGGATTCGTCAATCGTGGAAATCACTCTGGGACCCCAAACAGTGAGTAATAGTCCATGAAACGGGCCAGAATCGGCCAAAAGTGCGAGTATTGATGACCGGCACATAAGTGCACCTTGGGGTTCAACAACTATGGAAATCGCTATGGGGCCCCAAAACGGTGAGTAATAGTCCACGAAATGGGTCAGAATCGACAAAAAACGAGAGTGTTGATGACCGACACAATGACGCACCCCGGGGTTCGTCAATCGTCGAAATTACTCCGGGACCCCAAAATAGTGAGTAATAGTCCATGAAACGGGCCAGAATCGGCCAAAACTGCGATTGTTGATGACCGACACGTAAGTGCACCTTGGGGTTGAATAACTATGGAAATCACTACGGGACCCCAAAACGGTGAGTAATAGACCACGAAACGGGTCACAATCGACCAAAAACGCGAGTGTTGATGACCGACACATAGACGCACCCCGGGGTTCGTGAATCGTGGAATTCACATCGAGACCCCAAGACTGAGTAATAGTCCAAGAAACGGATCAGAATCGGCCCACACTACGAGTCCGGACGACCAACACGTAAGCACTCCTTGGGATGCGACAACCATGGAAATCGCTCTGGGACTCCAAAATGGTGATTAATAGTCCATGAAACAGGTCAGAATCTCCAAAAACTGCGAGTCTTGATGACCGCCACATATATGCACCCCGGGGTTCGTCAATCGTGGAAATCACTCCGGGACACCAAACAGTGAGTAATAGTCCATGAAACGGGCCAGAATCGGCCAAAAGTGCGAGTATTGATGACCGGCACGTAAGTGCACCTTGGGTTTCAACAACTATGGAAATCGCTATGGGGCCCCAAAACGGTGAGTAATAGTCCACGAAATGGGTCAGAATCAACAAAAAACGAGAGTGTTGATGACCGACACAATGACGCACCCCGGGGTTCGTCAATCGTCGAAATTACTCCGGGACTCCAAAATAGTGAGTAATAGTCCCATGAAACGGGCCAGAATCGGCCAAAACTGCGATTGTTGATGACCGACACGTAAGTGCACCTTGGGGTTCAATAACAATGGAAATCACTACGGGACCCCAAAACGGTGAGTAATAGACCACGAAACGGGTCACAATCGACCAAAAACGCGAGTGTTGATGACCGACACGTAGACGCACCCCAGGGTTCGTCAATCGTGGAATTCACATCGAGACCCCAAGACTGAGTAATAGTCCAAGAAACAGATCAGAATTGGCCCACACTGCGAGTCCGGACGACCAACCCGTAAGCACTCCTTGGGATGCGACAACCATGGAAATCGCTCTGGGACTCCAAAATGGTGATTAATAGTCCATGAAACAGGTCAGAATCACCAAAAACTGCGAGTGTTGATGACCGCCACATATATGCACCCCGGGGTTCATCAATCGTGGAAATCACTCCGGGACCCCAAACAGTGAGTAATAGTCCATGAAACGGTCCAGAATCGCCCAAAAGTGCGAGTATTGATGACCGGCATGTAAGTACACCTTGGGGTTCAACAACTATGGAAATCACTATGGGGCCCCAAAACGGTGAGTAATAGTCCACGAAACGGGTCAGAATCGACAAAAAACAAGAGTGTTGATGACCGACACGTAGACGCACCCCGGGGTTCGTCAAGTGCTGAAATCACTCCGGGACCCCAAAATAGTGAGTAATAGTCCATGAAACGGGCCAGAATCGGCCAAAACTGCGATTGTTGATGACTGACACATAAGTGCACCTTGGGGTTCAACAACTATGGAAAACACTACGGGACCCCAAAACGATGAGTAATAGTCCACGAAACGGGTCACAATCGACAAAAAATGCGGGTGTTGATGACCGACATGTAAGTCCACCTTGGGGTTCAACAACTATGGAAATCGCTACGGGGCCCCAAAACGGTGAGTAATAGTCCACGAAATGGGTCACAATCGACAAAAACCGCGAGTGTTGATGACCGACACGTAGACA
>NW_025232671.1:0-686 GCF_018294505.1 Triticum aestivum | reverse complement strand
TCAATAACAATGGAAATCACTACGGGACCCCAAAACGGTGAGTAATAGACCACGAAACGGGTCACAATCGACCAAAAACGCGAGTGTTGATGACCGACACGTAGACGCACCCCAGGGTTCGTCAATCGTGGAATTCACATCGAGACCCCAAGACTGAGTAATAGTCCAAGAAACAGATCAGAATTGGCCCACACTGCGAGTCCGGACGACCAACCCGTAAGCACTCCTTGGGATGCGACAACCATGGAAATCGCTCTGGGACTCCAAAATGGTGATTAATAGTCCATGAAACAGGTCAGAATCACCAAAAACTGCGAGTGTTGATGACCGCCACATATATGCACCCCGGGGTTCATCAATCGTGGAAATCACTCCGGGACCCCAAACAGTGAGTAATAGTCCATGAAACGGTCCAGAATCGCCCAAAAGTGCGAGTATTGATGACCGGCATGTAAGTACACCTTGGGGTTCAACAACTATGGAAATCACAATGGGGCCCCAAAACGGTGAGTAATAGTCCACGAAACGGGTCAGAATCGACAAAAAACAAGAGTGTTGATGACCGACACGTAGACGCACCCCGGGGTTCGTCAAGTGCTGAAATCACTCCGGGACCCCAAAATAGTGAGTAATAGTCCATGAAACGGGCCAGAATAAGCCAAAACTGCGATTGTTGATGACTGACA
>NW_025232670.1:0-9281 GCF_018294505.1 Triticum aestivum | reverse complement strand
TGAATACCGGAGTCCTGTTAGCCCGCTACAGCCCGGTTCACCGGAGTCCTGCTAGCCCAGTGCTACAGCCTGGATTCACTCGCTGATGACCGACATGTTCGTTGTTGGGTCATGTATGCCTGTCCCTGTAAGTTTGTGCCACTTTGGGTTTACGACTAGCCATGTCAGCCCGGGCTCCTTATCATATGGATGCTAGCGACACTATCATATACGTGTGCCAAAAGACGCAAACGGTCCCGGGCAAAGGTAAGGCGACACCCGTGGGAATACCGTGCGTGAGGCCGCAAAGTGATATGAGGTGTTACATGCTAGATCGATGTGGCATTGAGTCGGGGTCCTGACAGAATTTTTCGGATACTTCTCCATCACCAAAAATTATGAAAAAATACCATCGTTCCTATAGCACATGTGCCCATGTCGTGCAAAAAAACTCTTGATTTTATCGCGCTCCGAGTATTTAGTAATATTGACGCCGCATCGTTATCGCAGAACGTCTACTACCGTGTCATCACCGTCCGTGAGGGGGGGCCACGCACCGGAGACGCGTCCCGCCTCTTCGGACATTCCACCACACCACCGCGCATGTATGAGGGCCCGGTGCGACGCTCCGGTGGCATTGCTACCCCCACCCCGTCCCGCCTAACCCTGTAGCGCTTGACCACGGGATCTAGCCATTTGACTTTGCACGGACGGGCTTTGACCAGTGGACCTCCCCACCCGGTTGTGTTAGGTCAGCCCATAGGAACACTTTGGAGCAACATCCGGGCCAGACCCATAGCAAGATCCCCTCCGTGTAGACCCAACGCGTCCGTTTCCCCCCTCCATGTGCCGGCGGCGGCGCCGTCCGTGAGGGGGGCACACCCCGGACACGCGTGCCGGGTGTTTGCAACCGCCACAACACTTCCAGACTTGTGAGAGGTCGCCTACGCAAGATTTGGTAGCATGCTAGGCCCCGGAAGGCCGCCGGCCACAGCCCTAGACGCGCGAAGGGCAATCCGCGTAGACGGAATTTTTCGGATACTTCTCCATCACCAAAAATTATGAAAAAAATACCATCGTTCCTATAGCCCATGTGCCCACGTCGTGCAAAAAAACTCATGATTTTATCGCCTCCGAGTATTTAGTAATATTGACGCCGCATCGTTACCGCAGAACGTCTACTACCGTGTCATCGCCGTCCGTGAGGGGGGGCCACGCACCGGAGACGCGTCCCGCCTCTTCGGACATGCCACCACACCACCGCGCATGTATGAGGGCCCGGTGCGACGCTCCAGTGGCATTGCTACCCCCCCACCCCCAGTGCCCTCGTCCCGCCTAACCCTGTAGCGTTTGACCATGGGATCTAGCCCTTTGACTTTGCACGGAAGGGCTTTGACCAGTGGACCTCCCCACCCGGTTGTGTTAGGTCAGCCCATAGGAACACTTTGGAGCAACATCCGGGCCAGACCCACAGCAAGATCCCTTCGTGTAGACCCCACGCGTCCGTTTCCCCCCTCTAGGTGTCGGCGGCAGCGCCGTCCGTGAGGGGGGGCACATCCCGAACACGTGTGCCGGGCGTTTGCAACTGCCACAACACTTTCAGACTTGTGAGAGGCCGCCTAGGCAAGATTTGGCGGCATGCTAGCCCCCGGAGGCCGCCGGCCACAGCCGTAGACGCGCGAAGGGCAATCCGCGTACAGGGAATTTTTTGGATACTTCTCCATCACCAAAAATTATGAAAAGATACCATCGTTCCTATAGCACATGTGCCCATGTCGTGCAAAAAAACTCTTGATTTTATCGCGCTCCGAGTATTTAGTAATATTGACGCCGCATCGTTACCGCAGAACGTCTACTACCGTGTCATCGCCGTCCGTGAAGGGGGGGCACGCACCGGAGACGCGTCCCGCCTCTTCGGACAAGCCACCACACCACCACGCATGTATGAGGGCCCGGTGCGACGCTCCGATGGCATTGATACCCCCCAGTGCCCCCGTCTCGCCTAACCCTGTAGTGTTTGACCACGGGATCTAGCCCTTTGACTTTGCACGGACGGGCTTTGACCAGTGGACCTCCCCACCCGGTTGTGTTAGGTCAGCCCATAGGAACACTTTGGAGCAACATCCGGGCCAGACCCACAGCAAGATCCCCTCCGTGTAGACCCCACACGTCCGTTTCCCCCCTCCAGGTGCCGGCGGCAGCGCCGTCCGTGAGGGGGCTCACCATGGACACGCGTGCCGGGCGTTTGCAACTGCCACAACACTTCCAGACTTGTGAGAGGCCGCCTACACAAGATTTGGCTGCATGCTAGCCCCCGGAGGCCGCCGACCACACCCGTAGACGCGCGAAGGGCAATCCGCATAGAGGGAATTTTTCGGATACTTCTCCATCACCAAAAATTATGAAAAAAATACCATCGTTCCTATAGCACATGTGCCCATGTCGTGCAGAAAAACTCTTGATTTTATCGTGTTCCGAGTATTTAGTAATATTGACGCCGCATCGTTACCGCAGAACGTCTACTACCGTGTCATCGCCGTTCGTGAGGGGGGGCCACGCACCGGAGACGCGTCCCGCCTCTTCGGACATTCCACCACACCACCGCGCATGTATGAGGGCCCGGTGCGACGCTCCGGTGGCATTGCTACCCCCCAGTGCCCCCGTCCCGCCTAACCCTGTAGCGTTTGACCACGGGATCTAGCCCTTTGACTTTGCACGGACGGGCTTTGACAAGTGGACCTCCCCACCCGGTTGTGTTAGGTCAGCCCATAGGAACACTTTGGAGCAACATCCGGGCCAGACCCACAGCAAGATCCCCTCCGTGTAGACCCCACGCGTCCGTTTCCCCCCTCCATGTGCCGGCGGCGGCGCCGTCCGTGAGGAAGGGCACACCCCGGACACGCGTGCCGGGCGTTTGCAACCGCCACAACACTTCCAGACTTGTGAGAGGCCGCCTACACAAGATTTGGCGGCATGCTAGCCCCCGGAGGCCGCCGGCCACAGCGGTAGACGCGCGAAGGGCAATCCGCGTAGACGGAATTTTTTGGATACTTCTCCATCACCAAAAATTATGAGAAAAATACCATCATTCCTATAGCACATGTGCCCACGTCGTGCAAAAAAACTCATGATTTTATCGTGTTATTTTTTTCTGTTCTGTTTCCCTTTTTATTTTATTTTTCCACTGTTTTCAAATTCAAAATGATTTCATACAGTGCCAAAACATTCTGAAATATTTTATGTTACCTTTCTGGACTATTCCAAAAGTACATAAAATATTTCAAAGCATTTGAAAATATATTCATTATATATTATGAATATATCCCCAAATTCAAATAGATTATTGATTTAAATTCAGAGACCAAATAATTCCTTAAAAATATTCCAGAATTTTGGTTTGATATATAACTCTTGCCAAAATTCACAAAACTATTTTTAGGGCATTTTGGATTCACAGAATGCAATTTAAGGGTTGCTTGCCCTTCTTTTAATTAGGGTTTTGAGGCTTCTGAATTCCTCAGTTCAAATTTCATTTGAATTTAAACATGATGCAGCAACCAAGCTAGTACAAGGCCAAGGTAGAGCTAGGGATGTGACAACTCACCCCCACTAAACAAGAATCTCGTCTCGAGATTCAAGCGTAGGGTAGGGTGAAGGGGTAACGCAAGCTAGTATAATCTTCACGATCCCGGTTGCACTTCAATTGAACGTTGATTCATCCACCATCTTTGCCTTGCCGTCTTGCTCTGAGAAATCCTGCCAACATGACATGGAGGGAAGAAGAAGACTCTAGAAGGGTCGATCTTCTCGAAGATCGAACAACTCACGGAAAGAGACATAGGACCAACTCTCGGGTTGAGACACGAGATACACATCAAGAGGGGTGGAAAGAAGCGGATGACGAAGGTTCACTAGGTAGACAACAATTCCACACCTAGGAAGGTGGTAAACGATTGTCAACGTAGCGAGGAGTTGAGTTGCCATGATACCACAACGAGACACCTTCGGAACCGTGACTCGTAGAGATATTCCCTTAAGTGGCAAAAAGAATTACTTTTGATTCAGAGATCATTGAAACTCTTTAAACCAGCCTAAGACAATTCTCGAGCGATCGTTTGGAGGGGGTCGGTAGAATGGCATACTCGGACTTGGATGATGTGGATTACCTTGTTGAAGACAACGTAATGGATGATTTTACTTATCACCGGAAATGGAAGAGACCCATGGTAGAATGGCACATTGGCGGTGCAAGCTGGGAACAAAATGCAAATGATGGGAATGATTCTGGTAACTGGGGAAGAACCCAACAAAAGAGAGTGAATTCACTATTTGAGTAGGTCATAGCATTGCCGAGGAAACTGAGAGCAAACCCAGTTAGTGCCGATGATAACACGTAGCGCTTGTGCGTGCTCTCAAGAACTTGAGCATTTCCACAATCATCAAGATTCTACCAATTTCCGTGTCAAGGATCCTGGCAACACAACTTGCTACCCTGATGAATGATGATGGATGATGCAGATGCAAAGGAAGATAACACTTTCTTAGATTTCACCCTTGGCGGGGCCAAGGGAATAAAATCTGGATGATCGACCGAGAGACATTTAGCACTCCGCTTCTAATGTTCTCCTTGACGTGCTAGTGTATCCCATTCATAGATATGGTTTGATAACTAGAACATCAAGTAAGAGGTCGGACTTCGGAAACACAAAAATCCATAGGGACAACTAGGAAGTAAACCCTACGAAATCCTTATGGGGAGGTGGCCAACTTCCTCAATCAAGATGTTATAATAACAGGTCTTCCGGCTGGGTGTGTTGGCCACGACATCCACTTTACCGGTTATCGAGGGACCAATATTATAGTTCTTGGGAAATGTTCCAAACCATCATATCTGTCTGAGATTCAGATCTGGTTGGTGTCAGGATATTCCAGACTCATCGAGTCTAGGAAGAAAAATGAAAGTTTGCAACACAAATCGACGAGATGACGTTGCGGGATTCTCGGGAGATGAACTACGATAGCAAGCTCCAAAACACGAGCTGGTTCTGCTACAAACATGTGAACACGCTGTCCCAGACAAACATGACCACGTGGTAGTCTTATAATAAAACACTACCGAGTTCAGGTGGGGAACCATCAACGAGGATATCAAAATCCTTGCATAAGGCATGCTCTTAAGAAGGAACTTCTTCTCCTTGAACAAATCAATCAGTGGCTTGGTGTGCTCGGAACACATATGGAATGAAGGTTGCAAGTCTCCAGACCACAGAATACTTCGCACGTGTGCATGACTGATTTGGAATGATTCCAAGAAAACAACATTGACTTTCTCGAATCCACGGCGGCAACTTGCATCAGATGCACATGAATTAAAGGAAGTCACTACCTTCATCCAAACATATGCTTCATGAGCTAGCATGAACAAATGCTTTCAAAAATCTCCAACACTAGCTTAATGTTCAACAAAATTATGGAGGAGATAAGGATGTTGTCAATGGGCTCAACAACAATTCATCTAGGTTTCCTTTTAAAAGGAATTCCATAGTTAAGTGAACACAGTGATAGCATTGGTCAGACCAAAGATATAACGGTGTATGCTCGAGGAATCAACCACGAGTAAGACAACATTACGAATATCGTTGGTTCTGATTTGATTTGACGATAGCCCACACTCAAATCAAAGGATTGATAAGACAATAGATCCAGCGACTGATCACAGGGACCAATCGATGAAGATATCATCTTTCTTCAGCACACACTACACAAGAATATCCCTTCGGAACGAACTAAGTCAGGCAAGCTTTTATCTTCCAACTCTCCAAGTCGTTGTCTAACTTAACCAACTAGCTCAGGGATATCCAACACAGATTCTTGGAGAAGGATGGTTCACAAAAACCAACTTGATCACGAGCTCAACATAGCGGTCAGGTGACAACCTGGTAATACTTCTAAGAAGATATTCAGAGAATCACGAGCCACCGGTATGTTACTAAGCTCGAGAACAATCTTGCTTTTCAGGGCAAGACGATATGATCAATAGAGTAAGAATTTGAAATAATCCTAACTCATCGATCGAGGAGTGAACCAGGAGAATGGACTAGGTAGCACGATCAATCTTAGAATGATGATTCAATAACCAACACACTAAGAATAAAATTATTGTCCTTTAACTACCCAGCAACGAGGTTGCTAGGCGTATTGATTTCACACATCACAATTCATTTGTCGGTATTCCGGTTGCATCAACACGAAGACCGAGGAATGAACAGTGATGGCACGAAGTGTCACTGTACCAAGAGTTCATGGGATGGTGTGCAATTCCTATAACAATCTCGATATAAAATATGTAATACTCCAAGGTAGAGCAGAACAAAAGCTGGATTAGCAATTTGATCTGCGGAGCACAACTTCTTTAACCCAATCCTGGATATGGAAGAGGTACTGGAGTTTGTTTCTCCAAGTCATTCAGGACAGAATGGCTTGACGGACCACAAGAGTAATAGGCATCGATAAACGAACGCACGCATACTCTTGACTATCAATTGATAGACAAGGGTCAAAATGCAACTACGGAGAACAACTCAAAGGAACATATAATTTTCTGAGTTGTGGATGCATAGATTAGTATGTCGAACCAAGTTCAACATATTTCTTCCGGATAACCCATGCAGAAAGGTAGAACTGGCAGAGTCACGATTTATGAATGGAGAACTCCTCAAGAGTACTCTAATTGTGATCTTTTGATCCAATAAACATCTGCCATAAGCGGTTCATAGTATTTGGAAGAAGGAAATACCACGGACCTCGAGGACTATCGCAAAGTTACTAATATCCTAAAGGAACTAGCAAACACTATCAACATGAAGTAAGTAGAGTGAATCTCGGGTTCAAAGCCCAAGGAATAGAATACCTACTACTAAGTAGCATCACGGGATGCTTTCGATAATGACGGCCAGAATCATCACACTGGGACACAAAACATTGCTAGATTACTAGGTGACTCCCTAAAACACCTAGGGTCATAATAATAGCTCCAACATATATGTCAAAGCAATAATTACCTCAACACACCGATTAGTGTGGTTAATCTGGCCCATGGAAACATCGGAAACAGAAGGAAGGGATTTGCAAATGCATCGGACTATTTAGAAACCTGGGATGACTCGGACAGCATAACGGCTGTAAATGCTCAGAAAAGATTTGAGACATTCACAAAAATGGTGGCATAACCACTCAGAAGCACAATATCACGGTTTCGAGATCAACAATTAACATACGGAAGCAGTAAAAACTGAACAGAGGCTTAAGTCCAAAAATCTTATAAGTCTACGGATTAGTAACACGTGATCCTAATAGAAAGAAGAGATAGCCTAGTTCTTAATCCCCGTAGAAGAGAAGATGATGACTCAGATCAGAAGGCCATGATGTATAAGGAGTAAAAAGAGCCTTACGTTCCATCCCACAATCAATTCCCTTATATAACTAAAGAATTTCTAGACTCAACTTCGACCAGTTTGGCTTGGTAATCCTACAGGCAGTCAAGCTCTGATACCAACGCTGTCAGGACCCCGACTCGATGTCACATCGATCTAGCCGGTAACACCTCATATTACTTTGTGGCCTCACGCACGGTATCCCCACGGGTGTCGCCTTACCTTTGCCCGGGACCGTTTGCGCCTTTTGGCTCACGTATATGATAGTGTCGCTAGCATCCATATGATAAGGAGCCCGGGCTGACATGACTAGTCGTAAACCCAAAGTGGCACAGACTTACAGGGACAGGCATCCATGACCCAGCATCGAACGTGTCGGTCATCAACGAGTGAATCCAGGCTGTAGCACTGGGCTAGCAGGACTCCGGTGAACCGGGCTGTAGCGGGCTAACAGGACTCCGGTATTCACCGCGTGACATTTCCCCGAAGGGACAGACACAGGAACGAAGAAGGACACATGCCGGCCAGCCTAAGTGTTCCGGAGCAGTAGCAAGCTACCATGGCTCAGTGGAAACACTAGGAGACATTTCCCAGTAAGAGAGGCTACTAAAGATAAACAACTAGATGGTCAGATCCCACACATACCAAGCATTTCAATAACATACACACAATATGCTCGATATGTGCAATACAACATGGCATCACAAAATGACTCTACGACTCAAGTAATTTATTCAATAGGCTCCGAGGAGCGAGATATTACAAACATGGGTCTCATGACCCAACACTCAGAGCATACAAGTCAAAGCACAAGCGGAAGCTATCATGTCTGAGTACAGACATCTATAAATGAAAAAGGCTGAGAAGCCTGACTATCTACCAAATCCTGCCGAGGCACAAGAGCGTAGCTGAGGTAACAAGCTAAACGTCGAAGTCCACGTGGAACTACTAGCGAGACCGAAGTCTCTCTGCAAAACATAAAATAGGCAAACGTGAGTACAAATGTACCCAGCAAGACTTACATCAGAACTATCTACATATGCATCATTATCAACAAAGGGGATGGTGGGGTTTAACTGCAGCAAGCCAGCTTTGACTCGGTGGCTATCCTGAACTACGACTGCGAGTAACTTTTGAGGTGGCGCACACGAGTCCACATATTCACCATATCAATACACCACTAAGGATCCGCTCCCGTCTCCCTACGAGAACGCCATCCATAGCACTCACACTTATTTTGCGTATTTTAGAGTATCCACTTTCACTTGTCTATGAACTGATATAAGCAACCCAGAAGTCCTTTTCCGCGGACACGGCTATTCGAATAGATTAGGTTAACCCTGCAGGGGTGTACTTCTTCACACACGCTCTCACCACTTACCGCCGTTTACACGACATGTACTCGGCAACCTTCAAGCGGAAGCCCGACGTGGGTGTCGGCCACGGCCTACCTAAACACTCAAGTCTCTAGTCCAGGTTTATCGCCTATTCGGGTTCCATCCATGAGGAGATCCGGCCGGAGTTTCGCTCACAGCCCCAAACGATGTGAACAGGGTTCCCGAGACACCAAACGGGCGCCCGGTACACCGTGCCACGTGCCTACCGCATCACAGCCCACCCCTACGGTCAGCGCTGCGCACGGCCTCCAGCATACTACAAACACCAGAAACTACTTGCAACTCCTGGACAGAGGACAAGGGTGATTAAGAAGCCGAGAGGGTCCATTGGTTTCGGGCCCAATGCGTGGTAGTAGCTGAATCATGGATCACAAACACAGAACTCAGTTCCTGAGGACGGCTGCAATGAGACAACCCACCATGTACTCCTACATGGCCTCTCACCGCTACCTTTACCAAATCGTGTTCACAC
>NW_025232669.1:0-9283 GCF_018294505.1 Triticum aestivum | reverse complement strand
TTCGAATCCATCAAGTTTGGAAGGATTTAGAGTCAATCTTGTCACTCTGTTTGAAAGTGGCAGCTTTTGTAAATATTGGGTTGGGCCCACACAGTGCATACGAACTTAGAATTGGGTGATTCCAGGTGCTATGGTTTTGCTATGATGTGGAGTTTAAATTTCAGTTATTGATTTTCTTCATTTGACTCAATCTTAAGGGGTCCAAGTGATGATCTTTAAGAATTAGACTTGCATGGACAGATATGTAGTAACTCCAAATTTTACCGGACCTTGAAGTTTTTCCATAGTTCATTGAATTTCCATGAAGTTCCTACACACATAAGGGAAAACAAGAAATTGTGATTGTCTTGCAATTATTAGTAGGTTAGTCCAAATAAATATCAAAGTTTACATAAAAAATAAGATACTTGCATGAAACATACAGAAAATATAGATACGTCGGAGACTTATCAAGGGCGAGATGCAGCAAGATGCTCACGTGTCGTGGAGGTGGTAGGATGGATGGGATGGCAGGGCCATGGGTTTGGTAGGGCAAGACTGCTAGCGAAAGTCGTGCTCCGACTGAGGCCGAAGTCGTCAATGGCGGCGCCTACAGGCACCGTTTCCTTGTTGAAAGCATTGATGTTGCGGTCCTCCCTTCTTTTCTGAACATGCTTTGAGGGAAATCCTAGATCCGGTCTCCCTTGAACTCAAATAATATGTTAGCATGTGTTATGGTGTTGCTAGAAGGAGGTCGCGAGAGGGCCGATCGGGGGCCTTTTTTGCCCACGGCCGGGCAAGAGGGAAGGGATTTCCTTCTTAATTCTTGCTTGATTAGATTGATACATCTCCTCTCTTTATATAGAGAGGTTTACTTAACTCCCAAGCAAGGCTTACTTGACCCCTAAGCAAGCAACCCTTATCTCTAATTAACCCTAAGACTAATGGGCCCATTAGGCCCATTACATACACTAACACTACACCCCACCTGGACATGCAACTTGTCCTCGAACTGCAGCCTAACCAACTTATAACCATGACTCGATGCAACACAAACCGAACACCTAAAAATAAGCCTTTTACATCTCGGCTTGTTTTATGACTCTCAACCTAAAAATAAGACATCAAGGTCCTTTGCGCAGCGAAGGGAAACTTGGAGGAGCGGCAACTGCATACCATGCATCTCTCGCACACACCGACGCGCTAGGAGGCCGCGCGCAGCAGCCTGCAGCCTCACCGCCGCTGACACGTGGCGGGTAGCGATCCAAGACGGAAGCGGTGACGGCGACGGCGGGGACTTGATCTGCTGGATGTGGACGCCCTGGGATGGCGGTGGCGCTGATGGGAACAAGGTCGTCGCACTCCCGTCGTAGGGCATCCCATACTGGGCGGCGGAGCTGACCGGCGGTGGCTGCTGCAGCTGCAGCGGAGCGCCGGGCACGGCGGAGGCTGCCAGGAGCGGCGGCTGCCACTGTAGCCAGGGCTGGGCGGTGGTGGCGATGGATGGCAGCTGCAGCGGCCCGGCGAGCACGGCGAAGGCCGCCTGGTGCGGCGGCTGCCACGGCAGCCACGGTGGCGCGGGGGTGGCGATGGGCGTCGCAGCCGGGTGCGGCCCGTAGGACCCGGCCAAGAACAGGTGGATCTCTTGGACCGCCTGGGTTAGGTCCCACAGCACCCCGGACACCTCTTCCCAGGTGAGGACGGCGGGGGCGGGCGCGACGGAGGACCCCGGCGCGGGCAGGAGCGGGGCGACGGTCGCCGAAGGCGACAAGGGGACCGGCAGCGGAAGACACGGGCTTGGCGGCTGTGAAGACATGATCGAATCAAAGCTAGCTGATACCAAATTGTTAGAAGGAGGGTGCGAGAGGGCCGGCCGGGGGCCTTTTTGCCCACGGCCGGGCAAGAGGGAAGGGATTTCCTTCTTAATTCTTGCTTGATTAGATTGATACATCTCCTCTCTTTATATAGAGAGGTTTACTTAACTCCCAAGCAAGGCTTACTTGAGCCCTAAGCAAGCAACCCTTATCTCTAATTAACCCTAAGACTAATGAGCCCATTAGGCCCATTACGTACTCTAACAGCATGCATCCACGCTGCTTGAGCACTTTTTTCTCAACTGAGGATATTATTATGCTTGTACAAGATTATCAGGGGTTATGCTCAAGGTCAGAGCTTCATGTAAGTAGCACTAATAATGGATGATGTTCAACCTTCATATATATAGCTCCAACCGCCATGTACCAAATCACATACTCCGCAGAAATTTTACCTATTGCTGGTTTAGTTACATCTCAGCTTGCAGCCAGGACGAGAAGAACAAAAATGTAGTTTTCTTAACTGACAACTAAATAACACTAGCTGTGTGCCTTTTTCATGTACATCAACATAACACCTTAGAAAATGTGCATGTCAAAACAGCTAGAAATCTCTTGGAGATATTTAACTGGAAGTTCAGCAGCAGCTTGTCGAACAAAAAGGGACATAAACTGATATGCAATTCTTCAAGGCGAAAATGGACTCATCCACTAAAACTTTTATTCATTCCCATGTTTCCGTGGGCAGCAAGTGTAGAATTACATTTTTAACTTCAGCTCTCCTAATTGATCCATCTCAGCGAAACTAATAAGCTAGCTAGCTACGGCTAGGCTAGGCTTAGGCTACTTCTACTCCTCGATCCTCTGGGCCGCGGCTACTGCTCCAGCAGCTTGTTCATCGTGGGGGTCTTCATCTCCCACGCGTGCAGGTTGGTGACCTTGATGTCCGACTCGCCGTTGTTGAAGACGAAGAGGTGCGCGTCGTCCCCAATGGCCTTCCTCGGGTAAACTCTTGTCAGGATGCACGTCTTTCCGCCGGCCCCGAAGCTCTCCACCACAGAATGGTCAATCTGAAATGAAGTTCGCGACATGGCTTAGACCCCTCTTGCAACGGTGACATAGATATTAATCAGAGCATACTTTGATGATTGGTCATGTGGTTAGTTACGTACCAATGTCCTGAGGGCGATCTTCTTGGTCTTGGCTATGTCAACATTGACGAAGCCCGCAAAGGTCGGCCTGTAGATCTGAGACTCGTACGACGACCTGCTTCATAACGATCATAGGGAATTACTATTGGATCAGGATGCATGGATGGTCCAACATTTCAACATTATATGCAATAGTGTGACTTGAGTGAGTTATATCTTATATGTTACCTTGTTGGGTCATTACACATGAGGACGACATAATTGGTGTCGTTGGTCTTGAACACCCTGAAGAAGACGGCTGTCCTCTCCTCGAGGTCATCGGAGGCCAGCAGCCAGAGCCCAAACGGCCCAACGCCGCCCTTGACGTGCGAGTTGAACTTCTTGCATAGCCCCTGTGCATCGGTTCGCCATGACGGGTCGAACTTCTCCGCCTTGTCCAGGTTCCTAATCGAGAACGCTGCCTCAACATCCGATTGCACGGATTTGAAGCCGGTGACCTCGAAGTACTCACCACCCTTGACAGCCTTGTTGCTGACATTGATGTGTTTTGAGCGCAGCGACTTGACCTCCTCCACAGGCCACTGAATCAGCTGCCTCCCACTCCGTGACAGGAAGATCTTCCTTGGTATCGCCTGAAAAAAAATCAGCAACAACAATACATCTCGATCTCAGCACTTCCGGTAGAAAACATACTAGTAGCAAAAAAAATTTTGTTCATGTGGCAGCGTAAGCTAGTGACCTGGATGCCGGCCCAGCCCTTGTGGCGGTCGTCGGTAACGGTGTCAGACTCATTGGCCCAGCCCCAGAGCACTCGGCGTTTCTTGGCCGGGTCGAAGAAGGACTTGGAGGCGTAGAAGTCACCATAGTCGTAGCGGAGGCCGTAGTCATTGTCAGGGAAGGCGGGGTCAGGGGTGTACCTCTCCTTGTCGTGGTTGTAGGTGCCAACGGTGTAGTAATCGTATCGTGTCAGCTCTAGACTCACCTTGAGCACGTATTTGACGTCCTCGGCCAAAGCACGGTCGTGCAACTCCGCGGTATCCACACCGCGCTGGTGGTGACGGCTGCCTCCGACCACCGCCACAGGGAAGAAGTCGGGACATTCCCACATTCCGGTGAGTCCCGCATGCAACGAGTGGCGCGCCTTGACCCACTTCTTGAAGTCTCGGCTCCGGTACAACGCCGCGATCCCCCTCATGTTCTCCTTGGTGCCCACCACCAACCTCCAGTGTCTGCACATATACAAGGTACAACATATATTCTTTATGTATACTCATAGCACAATATATAGTTGGTGGGGGGGGAGGGGGGGGCACCGCCCCCTTCCTCCCAAGCTCTGAGCTAACTTGTGAAGAAAATTTGTTCGGACGACCAAGATGGAAAATAAAATGTACGCGTACCCGTCGGGTCCATACCACGCTGTCGTGGGATCACGGAACGCGCTCACGTTGATGCCGTGGTCGGGGGTGATGATGGGGTTGTACTCGGGCTTGACCCACTCGCGGAGGAAGGGGTCGGAGAGGTTGGCCGGGTACGCGACGTTCTGCACCTGGTTCTTGTCGGGGTCGATGCCGGTGTACATGATGATAGGGACGTCGTTGGGCAGCAGTGTCGCGGAGCCAGACCAGCAGCCGTTGACGTCGAAGGGCCTGGTCGGGTAGATCGCGGGCTGGAGGGCCACCCAGTGGATGAGGTCGGTGGAGACGGAGTGCGCCCAGATGATGTTCCCCCACACGGCGCCCCTTGGGTTGTACTGGTAGAAGAGGTGGTACAGCCCCTTGTAGTACATTGGCCCTGCATCCATCCGCACGTTCGTTTACATATTGGGTGCACAGTGCCATGCAAACATTTTGAACGAATTTTCTTCACGTAGTGTAGGTTTAGATACATGCTGGGTCGCACAGCACAGTGCCATACAAATATCCACACTGGTTAGTTAATTGCTACACGTAGTCACGTACCATTGGGATCTGATTGGTTGTTGCGTCGTCATGGGAAGTAGGTCAATGCCATGCAAACAAAGGCGACGAGGAATGAGCAATGGCCCGTTGAAGAAGAAGATGATCCACAAACATGGAGAGGTAGATAGATGGAAAGAAAATACGTGCGTACCATTGATCCAGTGCTTGGGGGGCTGGAAATGGTAGCCGGTGCGCAGCTCCGTGGCGACCTCCTTGGCCTCCAACGACTGGAGCTCCGGGTAGACGACGTGCGACGCCTGCACCGCCGTCGCCGCCGCCCAGCACAGCAGCGACACGATCGCTAGCGCCGCCGCCGCAGTCCCCATTCCCTCCCCTCTTCTCTGAGCACCCACCACCCGTACGTATACGAATACGAGAGTAGCCTGAAGGAGACGTAGGAGATGAGTGAGTGAGCAATGCGGTGTGTGGTCCGTACGCTTGTATGCACGGGTATTTATAGTCGGGTTTGGATAAGCAGTACACATGGGACTGAGATCCTAGGACTCCACGTGGTGGCCGTGTTGTATTGACAGTCAAAGATTTGGATAAGAACGCACGCATGGAATGGAGAGAGATCCTAGTATTCCACAGGGTGGACCGCGCGCGCGCATGGATAGGCCACGGGGCTCTCCTCTCCTAGATGAACCAGCCGGGGGTACGATTTGACCGTACGTCGGTACGTGTCACTACGCCCGGATGCATGCACGTATATCCGCTGGTCCACGGCGAACGTCGCCGCGCGCCGCCGATCGAGCTCGCCGCGGCGTGCTGCTGCTTTGGATACGGGCATACGGCGACCGCGGAGCCGCCGTAGGTGGATAGGTACACGATGTTTCATGGGTTAACTTAACTCCGCACGTGCCCCTCCGTTTAATAAATGTATATTTGGTACGTGTGCTTGTTAAATTATGATCTAAATTCTAGTACCGTGTTGGACTAGACGTAGTACAAACGGTGTGGGCCTTTTGCGTTGACATCGACGCGTACGAGTACAACTCGTTTACTTGTCTTTCAAGGACTCTCATGTATTGCCCTCTTATATACCCAGTGTAGTCGCACTTCAGACGGGCTGTCGTCTCGTGCTTGTAATACTCCTCCTCATAGTAATTGCGCCTTCGTGCGTCCGTGGTTTTCTCCCACAAGGGTTTTCACGTAAAAATTCGTCTCTGTCTCGTTTATTTTTTGTTATTATCTAACAAGTGGTATACAAAGCTAAGGTTCCAGATACAAGATTTGAGACGAGAGAGTTAGGTTGCTTCTGTGCGCGCGGCCGCACGAGACCTGTCGATCCGCCAGTCCGAGCGAGATCGATTTCCGCTGCAACCGTACACGATCATCAGATCGTTTCGCCGAGTCCGACAGGCGGTCCAATCTGTGTGTGCTGCTTCATCTCAATCGGCGGCGCGTGGAGCTACAGCGGCGTCACATCTATTACAAGTACTACTTCTCCTCCCGCTCCACGTCATCGCACAAGGAAGGAACTAGTACTACTACCGTAAAGATACTAGTGCTAATTGATTCGCACGGTGACCGAGAAAGCTACATCTCACGTGAAGCTTACCCCGTCGGCTAGTACTAGTTTGTACTAGTTTGGTTTATTGCTCTGTCATCGCCAAGTGCTACGTCCATTGCCCGAAGCTACCAGGTGCTACTGTTCCTTCCTTTGCTACGCATATTAAATTCTGTCAAGAATTTTTCTACTCCGACTTGTACTATTTTGTGCACAGATTTATTCGACTCATGGCATCCATGAAGTATGATCTTCCGCTGCTGGACCGTGACACAAGGTTTACCCTATGGCAAGTCAAGATGCGGGCGTTGTTGGCACAGTCCGATTATGATGAAGCACTGGATAGTTTTGGGAAGAACAGAATTCATGATTGGACTGATGAGGAGAAAAGAATTGATCGTAAGGCTTTGTCAAAAATTCAACTCCATTTGCATAATAATATTTTGCAGGAAGTTTTGAGCGAGAAAACTGCCGCCGCTCTATGGTTAAAGCTGGAAGGGATTTGCATGACTAAAGATCTCACCAGCAAGATGCATCTGAAGCAAAAATTATTCCTGCACATGTTACCCGAGGGAGGTAATGTTTTGAATCATATTTCAGAATTTAAAGATACCATATCTGATCTAGCTGCAATGAAGGTTAAGTATGAAGAGGAAGATACTGCTTTAATGTTACTTTGTTCACTGCCAAGTTCTTATACCAATTTTAGAGACACCATATTATACAGTCGTGATACTCTCACGCTTAATGAAGTTTATGAAGCTTTGAACTCCAAGGAGAAGATGAAATTAATGGTGCCTCATGATGGTTCAAGTTCATCCCAAGCCGAGGGATTATCTGTTCGTGGTAGGACAAAGGAGAAGAACTCCAATAATGGAAACAGAGGCAAAAGTAAAAACGGCTACAGGGGCCGGTCGCAATCCAGAGACAAGAAGTATTGCAGGTATTGCAGGAGAGACGGGCATGCCATCTCTGATTGTTTCAAGTTGCAGAACAAGGAAAAGAGGAAAGGTAACAAACAAGGTGAAAATTCTGCTAACGTTGCTCGTGATGATAGTTCAGATGATGCTCTTATCGTTATTGCTGGATGTGCTGAGATCAATGATGAGTGGGTACTTGACACTGCATGCACTTTTCATATGTGTCCACATAGAGATTGGTTTAATACTTTTGATTCCACTACTTCTGCTGGTTCCGTTTTGGGTTTTGATAATTCACCATGCAAGATTGAAGGCATAGGTTCTATTCGAATCAAGATGTTTGATGGCATAATCAGAACTTTGACAGATGTTCGGTATATTCCGAAGATGAAGAGAAATCTTATCTCTGTTAGTGCCCTTGATGCAAAGGGGTACAAGTATTCAGGTGGAGATAGTGTTTTGAAGGTGACAAAGGTTCCCTTGTTGTGATGAAAGGTGACTTAAGTTCGACCAATGGTCTTTATTACCTTCGAGGTTCTACTGTTTCAGGTAACGCTACTCCAGTTGTTTCAAAGAATTCTGATTGTGATGCTGCTAACCTTTGGCATATGCGTCTTGGACACATGAGTGAACTTGGTTTAGCAGAGTTAAACAAGAGAGGTCTTCTTGATGAATATGAACCTGGTAAACTGAAATTTTGTGAGCATTGTATCTTTGGCAAGCACAAGAGGGTGAAGTTCAACACTTCGACTCATACAACTGAAGGCATTCTTGATTATGTGCATTCTTATTTATGGGGACCATCTCGCAAGAAGTCACTAGGTGGTGCTAGTTACATGCTGACTATTATTGATGATTATTCGAGAAAAGTTTGGCCTTATTTCTTGAAGCATAAATATGAAGCATTCTCAGCTTTTAAGGAGTGGAAGATTATGGTTGAAAGACAAACTGAAAGGAAGGTAAAAATACTTCGCACTGATAATGGTATGGAATTCTGTTCTAAGCAATTTAAAAATTATTGCAAGTCTGAAGGCATTGTCAGACACTACACCGTTTCTTATACTCCTCAACAAAACGGTGTTGCTGAGCGTATGAACAGGACCATTATTTTCAGAGCCCGTTGCATGTTGTCCAATGCAGGTTTGCATAGGTGTTTTTGGGCTGAGGCCGCTTCCACTGCTTGTTATCTCATTAACCGTTCACCATCTATTGCTCTTAATAAGAAAACTCCAATTGAGGTATGGTCTGGTTCACCTGCTGATTATTCACAGTTGAGATTTTTTGGTTGCACTGCTTATGCTCATGTTGATAATGGAAAGTTGGAGCCTAGGGCTGTTAAGTGCATCTTTTTGGTTATAAGCCTGGTGTTAAAGGTTATAAATTATGGAATCCTGAAACCCAGAAGGTTGTTATTAGCAGAAATGTTATCTTTAATGAATCTTCTATGTTACATGATGTTTCATCTACTAATGTTCCCGTTGAGAGTGAACAACAGCCTATTGTTCAGGAGTCTACTGTTCAGGTGGAGCATGTTATTGATTCAGGTGATACATCTGGTAATGAAATTGTTGATGCACATGATGAACCCGTCGTTGATGATGATCATGTCACTCCCACTCCAAATCAGCCTATTGTTCCACCCAGTTGTAATCTTCCACGTGACAGAGTTAGAGGGGGTATTAATAAACCTGACAGGTTAATTGAAGAGTGCAATATTGTTTCTTTTGCTTTATCTGTTGCAGAAGAAATGGAAGGTAATGCCGAGCCTTCTTCATATTCCGAGGCTATTATTTTTGGTGATAGTAATAAGTGGATGACCGCTATGCATGATGAGATGGAATCACTTGAAAATAATGGCACTTGGGATTTAGTAAGATTACCTAGAGAGAAGAAACCTATTCGTTGCAAGTGGGTTTTCAAGAGGAAAGAAGGTGTTTCTCCTAATGATGAG
>NW_025232668.1:7177-9284 GCF_018294505.1 Triticum aestivum | reverse complement strand
TAGCACACAGCAGTTTGAATTGCGTTGTCTTAATGCAGTAAAAGAGAGCAGGAGCGAGAACATGGGATTGTATTGATATGATCAAATGGTTGGTTGCTTGCCTGATGGTTCGTTGCACGGATACGGTTCTTCGTTAGGGTAATCACGGTACTCCTCGGGGACAGATCCTGTCGCAAAGGACATCGATACACAAACATCACCAAACAATATGCAACAATATGATGCATGCATGAAACATGGCAATATGAGTGTGTTGGGCTAATGCAACTAAAACCAGAAGGGTTTGAACAAATTTGAATCAAAGATTCAGATTTCAAATTCAAATATAGCCTTTTAAAGTGCCTTTTCTTGTTCTGATTAAAACATCAACTTAACTTGTTTGATCATGCATGAAAATGGTACAGATGGATAGATTGGATTTTTCTGATCATTTTTCATATATAATTTGTCCAATTTGGAGTTACAGAATAAAAGTTATGAATTTTTGAAGTTTAAATAATATTCTGGAATTTCCTGATTTAATTTAAATCCAGAAATTCAATTACTGCGTCAGCCTGACGTCAGTGTGACGTCAGCAGGTCAACGGAACTGGTCCAGGTCAAACCTGACAGTGGGTCCCGCATGTCAGGGTGATTATTTTAATTAAAACTTAATTAAAACTAATCCTGTTTAATTAACAGGGCTGGGCCCCACCTGTCATTGACTCAGGGGAGTCAACCAGGGCCCACCCGTGGTCAAAGTCAGTGTCGGCTGCCGGCGTTTAGTCGCCAGCGAGCCCGACGCGGCGGCGGAAGTGATTTTGGTCGTTTCGGCCACCAAATGGATCGCGGAGGCCACCGGAGTGGAGCTGAGGACAACCCGCAGCTCTTGGCGGAGCCCGTTGGGGTTGGGGTGGCCGGAGTCGACGGCGGCGAGCTCGGCTGCGGCCGTCGGGGTTCGGTCGTGCACGGGAACGGTGCTGGAGCTCGAAGTCGAGCAAGGCGAGGCGCTAGGGATGCTCTACGGGGTTCTGTGAACCCGTTGGACTCGCCGGGGTGACCAAATGGTCACCGGAGCTGCGTCGACGGCGAGCTCGGCGACGGCGGAGGTTCGGCCGTGGTGGGGAGGAAGCTACGGTGAGGGAATGAGGGGAAGGAGAGGGGGAAACGGTGGCGTAGCTCACCGCGGTTGCAGTGGGCGTCGAAGCGGGCTCGGGGACGCGCTGGAGACGGCGAATTCGACGGCGGCGGTGGTCAGAGCCCGAAGAGGGGAACGGCGACGTGGCGGCGATGCAGGGCTTCCGGGGAGCTGTGGAGCGGTGGGGAGGAAGAGGGAGTTGTGGCGGAGCTTCTGAGCTGGTCGGGGGAGCGAGGGGTGGTCGGAGACGGTGGCTATGGCGAACGGCGGCGACGGTGGTGTTCGGTCGGGCGGGGGAGAGAGCAAGGGAGAGCCGGGGGAGAGTGAATGGGGTGTCGGCGAGGTCGGGGCGACGACCAGAAGACGATCCACGCGGCGCAACGGCGACCAGGGCGATGCAGAGAGGCTGGGTGGTGCGTGGCGAGCTCGGGCGCGCCATGCTCACCTCCCTGCCTGCTCTGGCAAGGGGAAGCAGCTGGCTGGCACGGGCCAGCACAGTGCTGGGCCGGCTGGGCTGGGCAGGTAGGTCCAGGTAAGTCTACTCCTTTTATTTATTTTTCTGTTTTCTGTTTTTATTTAATATATCTGCAACTTTGTTGAATTAAATAAAATACCTAGGCAACTCCAAAAATCACCAAACTACTCCTGGCCCATAGTTGGATTATTTCCAACATGGAACATTTTAGTTTGGAGATATTTGAGCATTTAAATATTTTATATAATTTTAAATGCCCAAATTCAAATACTTATGACTTAATTCAAAAACCCTAGGATGGCCTAGGAAAATGTGCACCACTTTTGGCAGAGGTTCTGAACCAAGGCAGAAATGATGGGCATTTTAGAAGGGCATTTCAGGTTCATTGAAAAATTATTTTAGTAACCCTAGTTGGTTTCAGAGGGGACTGGGGGTTCTGTCATCCCCATTTCAAGTTTCTGATGAAAGAGTAAACATGATGCAACACTCTAATGCATGACTAGCTAGGGTGTGACA
>NW_025232668.1:0-2742 GCF_018294505.1 Triticum aestivum | reverse complement strand
CCCTCTGATGGTGTGCTGTATTCTGTTCAATACGCTCCAACAAACGGTTTGTCTCCCGCTTGTTTCTCTCAGCTTCCATCATAACTTCGGCTAGTGAAGGAGGATGAGGCAGATTTTCATTCCTGGCTTCACTGCCTTCGGCCTGCTCTTGAGAAGCAGGGTTAGCGCGCGTGTTGACCATCCTAGGTAGACAAGACAATGATTTAGTCAGAATGATGAAATTCCGACATGGGATACATAATGTAAGAAATAACTCGGAATGCAAGATGATCATCCGTATGACATGGTAGATACAGAAACTGCTTCTTTATTCCATCGTCATACACACCATACAGGGTTTAGTACAAGACCAAACAAGTACTATTACGGTGAAAAGAGGATTACATCTCATCGGAGGCATTCCAAGCTCCTATACATTATTTTTCTACATCTCCGAAAAGAGTACAAACTAGGTCATATCCCACGAGTCACGCGGAACGATAGAAAACACAGCTAGTGCGAACTAGTGATACTACCTACTACTCAGACCGATCCGTAGTAGTCCTCATAGAAGTCACCTCCATAGCCTGGAAGCTCAACATGTTCATCCGGAAACAGACGATCTCGCGGAGCTTGTGGACCATAGGGGCTAGGATGAGGTCTTGGACCAACAAACGGTGGCCTGCGGGGACCGCGAGGTGGGGTGATGCCTCCTACATCACGCCAAACCATCACGTCTGGCAGAGCAGATCTCACAGGATAGAGATCGCGCATATCTGAGAATCCAGCTTGCACCGCCGGTGCGAACCGAGTCAAAGTGGCCCAGTGGTCAGCACGGGTATTGAAGAGCTCTAACCTTAAGGCCCGATTTTCACGGTCCTTATCCTCGAGCATCTCAGCAGTGGTGCGAGTCCGTGAATCCTCCTGAGTGGAGTCAGCATAGATAGCCTGGAGATATCCTTGTGCTCCCGGAAGTGATCCTGGCATATACCGGAAATCAGAGTCCCGAAATAACCCAGATCTGACTCGCATAATGGTCATCATGGAGTAGGCGGCGTCCTGCACAGCCATCTCAATAGTAACCCCGAGTCCATAGGAACAGTGAAGAAGCTCGGTGGATCCAGGATAAGATGGAAATATCCTGACAGTGCAGAGATACTGGCTTTGATTGAAGTCTCGGAATTGCTCTTCGACCGTGTACTCAGGATACCAGCGGTATCCAGCCTCAGTCATTACCCTGACCAACTTAGCAGTATGCCCGGGTACATCTAGGCATCGAGTCAGGCGAACCACTTGATTAAGGTCGCGAGTGGCCATCTGAAAGCACAATCATAATGCAAAGGCATTAGAATTTCTAGCAAAATTTCGGCAGCATAACAGCTGTAAATGCTCAAAAAGGATTTTGAGACATTTGACAAAGGATTTCGTACACACTCAGCATCATCATATCAAAGTTCTGAAACCATTCTAGCAACATAATGTGGTAGTAGAACTGAACTAGGCTTGTATCCATCAAACTTATAAGGTACTACTGATTAGAAACACGTGATCCTGATAGAGAGAATAGATCCTAATTCCTTAACCCCCGGTGGAAGAATGGACTGACTCAGATCAGAATGTCATAAGATATAAGGAGTAAAAAGAGCCTTACGTTCCATCCCACAAACAATTCCCCTACATATAACTAAAGAATTTCTAGACTCAACATCGACCAGTTTGGCTTGGAGAACCTACAGGCAGTCCGGCTCTGATGCCAACGCTGTCAGGACCCCGACTCGATGTCACATCGATCTAGCTGGTAACACCTCATATCACTTTGCGGCCTCACGCACGGTATCCCCACGGGTGTCGTCTTACCTTTGCCCGGGACCGTTTGCGCCTTTTGGCTCACGTATATGATAGTGTCGCTAGCATCCATATGATAAGGAGCCCGGGCTGACATGACTAGTCGTAAACCCAAAGTGGCACAGACTTACAGGGACAGGCATCCATGACCCAGCTTCGAACGTGTCGGTCATCAGCAAGTGGGTCCGGGCTGTAGCACTGGGCTAGCAGGACTCCGGTAAACCGGGCTGTAGCGGGCTAACAGGACTCCGGTACTCAAAGCGTGACATTTCCCCGAAGGGACAGACACAGGAACGAAGAAGGACACATGCCGGCCAGCCTAAGTGTTCCAGAGCAGTAGCAAGCTACCATGGCTCAGCGGTAACACTAGGAGACATTTCCCGGTAAGAGAGGCTACTAAAGATAAACAACTAGATAGTCAGATCCCACACATACCAAGCATTTCAATCATACACACAATATGATCGATATGTGAAAATACAACAAAGCATCACAACATGACTCTATGACACAAGTACTTTATTTAAGGCTCAGGGAGCCATACATATCATACACACAGGTACGGGTCTCACGACCCAACATACAAATCATACAGTCATACAAGCCAACAGCGGAAGTACTTTGTCTGGGTACAGACAACTAGTAAAATAAAAGAGGCTTGGAAAGCCTAGCTATACTACGTGGTCCATCACAAGCTCAGGGTCACCACCTGGGTCTTTAGCCTACTCGTTGATGTCAACGTCTACATAGAACCCATCAGAAGGGGTTGCAGCGTCTTCTGTAAAAAATGTAGATTATAGCAACATGAGTACAAAGGTACTCAGCAAGACTTACATCAGATCCTACATACATGCATAGTATCAAGAAGGGTTGGTGGAGTTATTGCAGCAAGCCAGCTTTGACTCTTGGCTAGGCTAT
>NW_025232667.1:0-9285 GCF_018294505.1 Triticum aestivum | reverse complement strand
CATCATTGACATCACATAACACCTCCTCAAGATCATCATTATCAACTCTAACACATTACCACATAATAAACATATTGTACCTCATAGGACCTATTACATTCGATTAAGACCTACTACATTTTCTAAGGTAAAATAGCAAAAAACAAGATAGCCCCTAACTCTCCATTATGGAGAATGGAGATTAGCCTGTCTCCAATTCTTGCCTTTCGCTGAATGTTACTTCCAAGAACCTCCTTGCGAATGTCCATACATTTCTTCCATTCTTTGATGAACATGTGTTCACGGGTTTTAGAAATCCGATATGCACAGGTGAGCTTCGTAGATTTACCTGGCAGTATGTTCAGAACTGAGAGGCGACCATGCAGAGACATCAGATGAGGCACACAATCCATCGGGAGTTTCTGTTGAAAAACATAATAATAACTTCATAGTTAGCAATGATGTACTAGTTTTAGAAGTATGCCAAAGATGCACGGATGTCATAATAGTAAAAAATCTTACCAGGGTATCTCCAGAGAAGTTACCATGGTTCAACACATGCACTAGTGGCACGTATTCACCATAATTTGGAGGAGTTTGATAATAGTTATTGTAATTCTCAAGAAGAGTACAAAATGCGATCAGATGATTTTTCTCCTTATACGTTAACTCGGTGGCATCGGTGTAGTGGGTTTTATCTACCATCTTCCGCACAGTCTTTGAAGAATCAAAATAAGCTATCAACTATTTTAAAATAAACACTATAAATTAGTTAATAACTATGTTTGAGAAACTCACATAGCGGTACAATCAGAAGCGTATCAACAAGGACCCAAATGTCCATATTGTCTTGCTCGATGTCAGGATCACCAAGATCCATGGTGACAATCATACCCTCATAAAAACCATACATTTTGCAAAGTGCTTCCCAATTTTGGCAACCAAAATGGGTTACGCTCTGAGCATTGCACAGATTTACTTCAAAATCCATATCATGATGGGTCCTTAGGTGTATTTTCTTTGTTTCGAAATTTTCATGGTCTTCAAAACCCATCCTCTCCAAGACATAGCGTCTTGCATGGCATGGGATAAGCTAGTCGAATTGTAAAATATGAAAATTAGACGTTGAAATAGTTGAAGTCATGCTTAATTATGAAAAAACACTTGTCGTTGTTATGTACCGTTTCACAATCGAAGGTCTCCTCGAGCTTAATGCTGAAGCGCCGATCTTCGTCCAGCCGAACGAACCTGTCGCACATACCTCGATCATCGTGGCACCAGCTACACTCCCCTGGGAGACTGTCGTCGTCCGAGTACGACATTTCCTACGTTCATAATTCAAAGATTAAACTTGTACATATTCTAGCACAAGTCATGCCAGAATTCACGAAAAAATCCAGCATGACCATTGCTAAAAAACGACATATCGAGCGCCTGAAATTTACCGGAACAGAAATTAATCAACACTCCAGAAAAAAATAGGCCACTCAGAGATGTAAACTGAACATGAAGGGCCACTTGAGCAACCACATATCCTATTTGAGCAACAACACAAGATATACAAGGATATTTGGTAATGAAGTCCTTGTTGATAGACTTGTATTCCTTGCATCACTTGTAGCTCTCAAGTCCTCAGATATTAACATCATCTTGGGTATGGACTGGATGACAGCTCATCATGCCAAGATTGATTGTTACACAAGTTCTGTTCAGCTTACACACCCATCCGGCAATATAGTCACTGTCTCCACTAGAGTTGCAAAGCGTCAGCTCTATTCTCTTAATGCCAGCCCTCTTCCAGACCTTGAAGATATCCCGGTAGTCCGTGACTTTCCGGATGTCTTTCCAGAGGAACTGCCAGGTGTTTCACCTCACAGAGATGTAGAGTTCGTCATAGATCTTATCCCAGGAACCGCTCCAATCTCCAGGAGACCTTACAAAATGGCACCCTTAGAACTAGCCGAGCTTAAGAAACAACTTGATGAGTCCTTGCAAAAGGGTTTCATCCGTCCTAGTTCTTCTCCTTGGGCTTGCCCCGTCCTCTTCGTTAAGAAGAAGGATGGTACGGACCGGATGGTTGTAGATTATCGTCCCGTTAATTTGGTCACGATAAAGAACAAGTATCCGCTCCCCAGGATCAACGACCTGTATGATCAGCTCGCTGGATCCTCAGTCTTCTCCAAGATGGATTTGAGGTTAGGCTACCACCAAATCAAGATCAGAAATGGGGACATTCCCAAAATGGCTTTTGTCACTCGTTATGGCCAGTACGAGTACACCGTCATGTCTTTCGGTCTAACCAACGCCCCAGCCACTTTCTCCCGCTTGATGAACTCGATCTTCATGGAGTACGTAGATAAGTTCGTCGTGGTTTACCTCGATGATATCCTTATTTACTCGAAGAACAAGGAAGAGCATGCCGAACATCTTAGACTTGTGTTAGAAAAACTCAGAGAGCACCGCCTTTATGCCAAGTTCTCCAAGTGCGAATTTTGGTTGCCAGAAGTGACCTACCTAGGCCACGTGATTTCTGGTAAGGGCATTGCTGTCAATCCCGAGAGAGTTAAGGCCGTTCTCGATTGGACTCCACCCGAAACCGTTAAACAAGTTAGGAGTTTCCTTGGTCTAGCCAGCTATTGTCGCCGCTTTGTTGAAAACTTCTCCAAAGTAGCCAAACCCCTCACGGAACTTCTCAAGAAAGATAAAAAGTTTGAGTGGTCCCCACAGTGTGAGTACAGTTTTCAGGAACTGAAAAGACGCCTGACTTCTGCTCCCATACTTGTGCCACCGGATTTCACGAAGGACTTTGTTATCTACTGTGATGCCTCACGACAGGGACTAGGTTGCATTCTTATGCAGGATCGTCATGTGATTGCCTATGCATCTCGACAGTTGCATCCACATGAGGATAATTATCCTACACATGATCTAGAGCTTGCAGCCGTAGTCTATGCACTCAAGACCTAGCGACATTACCTTCTTGGTAAATGTTGCGAGATCTACACCGATCACCAGAGTCTCAAGTATATCTTCACACAACCAGATTTGAACCAGGCAACGACGTTGGTTGGAGTTAATCACAGATTATGTTCTAGGGATTACCTACACCCTAGGCAAAGCCAATGTCATGCCTGATGCTCTAAGCCGTAAATCCTATTGCAACAATGTCAGGTTGCAGCAAGGCCAACCACTTCTCCATGAGGAATTCTGTAAGCTTAACCTTCACATTGCTCCTCACGGATTCCTTTCTACCTTGGTGGCGAAACCTACTCTTGTGAACCCGAATAGGCGATAAATCTGGGCTAGAGTCTTGTGTGGTTAGTCAGGTCGTGGCCGACACCCTCGCCAGGCTTCCGCTTGAAGGTTGCCGAGATACATGACGTGTACATGGCGGTAAGTGGCGAGAGCGTGTGTGAAGAAGTACACCCCTGCAGGGTTAACATGATCTATTCGAATAGCCGGGTCCGCGGTTATGGACTTCTTGGATGCTTACATGGTACATAGACAACTTGAAGTGGATACTCTAAAATGCTCAAGACAAGTGTGAGTGCTATGGATGGCCTTCTCGTAGGGAGACGGAATGAATCCATAGTAGTGTATTGTGTGGTGATTAGTGGACTCGTGTGCGCCATATCACCTCAAAGAAGTTCTGGTAGTCGTAGAACAGGATAGCCACAGAGTCAAAGCTGGCTTGCTGCAACTAAACCCCACATTACCCTCTTGATACAAACGCATGTATGATAGGATCTGATGTAAGTCTTGCTGAGTACCTTTGTACTCATGTTGCTTTATTTATGTTTTTGCAGCGGAGACTTCGGTCTTTCTAGTGTTCTCGTGGACTTCGACGAGTAGCTTGTACCTCAGCTACGATCTTGATCGGATGTTGTAGATAGTCAGGCTCTTTAGCCTTTTTCATTTGTAGATGTCTGTACCCAGACAGGTAATGCTTCCGCTTGTTGCTTGTATGCTCTGTATGATGGGTCCTGTGACCCCTGTTTGCAATAAATGCTATGTTGGCTCTTGAGCCTTATTTATATGAGTTGTTGAGTTATGTTGTGATGCCATGTTGTACAGCACATACTTGCATGTTATGCGTACGTGTAATGTGTATTGCTATGTGTGGGATCTGACTATCTATTTGTTTATCCTTAGTAGCCTCTCTTACCGGGAAATGTCTCCTAGTGCTTCCACTGAGCCTTGGTAGCTTGCTACTGCTCCGGCACACTTAGGTTGGCCGGCATGTGTCCTTCTTCATTCCTGTGTCTGTCCCTTTGGGGAAATGTCACGTGGTGTCTACCGGAGTTCTGTTAGCCTGCTACAGCCCGGTTTACCGGAGTCCTTCTAGCCCAGTTGCTACAGCCCGGATTCACTCGCTGATGACCGACACGTTCGATGCTGGGTCATGTATGCCTGTCCCTGTAAGTTAGTGCCACTTTGGGTTCACGACTAGCCATGTCAGCCCGGGTTCTTTGTCATATGGATGCTAGCGACACTATGATATACGTGTGCCAAAAGGCGCAAATGGTCCCGGGCATGGTAAGGCGACACCCGTGGGAATACCGTGCGTGAGGCCGCAAAGTGATATGAGGTGTTACATGCTAGATCGGTGTGGCATAGAATCGGGGTCCTAACAGAGAGCGCGGAATTTTATGCCCCACCCACAATCCACTTGATAGCCACTGTCGAGGACTTAACCGACATGATGGACTATGCGTCTGAAGACATCGACCGCATGGACGATGATGCCGACGCCGAACCAAGCCAAGACCCACCCGTCACGGGGCGTTGGACGGCCACCTCCACCTACGATGTGTACATGGTGGACACTCCGGATAACAAGAATGACGAGGATAACCCGAGCGCGGATGAGGACAAACCCGTCGATAAACCACCAAAGCGCCAACGTCAGTGGCGCCGCTCACGATCGCATCGGGCGAGGGATAGCAATACCGGCACCAGAGATAATGAGACTCCGGATGATGCCGAAGATCCCGGATACCCCGTCGAGCCCACGTCCGAACAGGAATGAAAGGGACGAGGGTGAATATAGTCCCGGACACACTGACAACGAACATGCGGAGGACAACAACTATATGGCGCAATCCGAAGAGGAGGTTAGCCTCGGTGACGAAGACTTCATTGTCCCAAAGGAACCCCTCGACCAAGTATGCTTCAAGCGACAACTCATTGCCACAACCCGGAGCCTGAAGAAGAAGCAGCATGAGCTCAAAGCAGAGCAAGATACGTTGAATGAAAGGTGGACTAAGGTCCTGGCCGCTGAGGAATACGACCACGAGCGACCTGTTAAAAGTGCCCTGATGCAAGACAATGGCTATGAAGCCTGGCGTGACGACCGTTACTATGTTCAGGATTAGAAACGAACTCAGATGTCAGCCAATCTCCGCCGCGACATTGCTCGATATAGAGCGGCCGCACACACCCTATGCTTCACCGATGAGGTCATGGAACATCAATTTCCAGAAGGGTTTAAACCCATAAACATCGAACAATACGATGGAACGACGGATCTGGCCGTCTGGATTGAAGACATTCTTCTCCACATCCACATGGCTCGAGGAGATGACCTTCACGCCATCAAATATCTTCCTTTAAAACTGAAAGGACCAGCACGGCACTGGTTAAACAGCCTCCCAGAAAACTCCATTGGAACCTGGGAGGACTTGGAAGATGCCTTTCGGGCTAACTTTTAGGGCACTTATGTCCGGCCACCGGATGCTGACGATTTGAGTCACATTATTCCACAGCCAGGCGAATCAGCCCGCAAACTTTGGAATCAGTTCTTAACTAAAAAGAACCATACCGTAGACTGTCCAGACACCGAACCCTTAGCAGCCTTTAAACGCAGTGTCCAAGACGAATGGCTTGCCCGACGCCTTGGGCAGGAGAAGTCGAAGACCATGGCAGCCTTAACGGCACACATGATCCGCTTCTGTGCGGGCTAAGACAGTTGGTTGGCTCGTAGAAGCAGCAGCTCGGGTGACCCCGACACCTCTGAGGTGCGGTACGGCAATGGTAAACCTCGCCGAAATAAAAACAAACGTTGGAACGACAATAATGACGACGCATACGATACGACAGTGAAAGCCGGATTCAACGGTCCTAAGTCTGGTCAGCATAAGAAACCTTCAAAGGCAACAAAGACGGGCCATCCAGCTTAGATAAAATCTTTGAGAGGCCCTGTCAGATTCATGGCACACCAGATAAGCCTGCAAACCACACCAACAGGAATTGTTGGGCTTTCTAATAGGCCGGTAAGATAAATACCAAACATAACGGAAAAGGGCCCTGAAGCGAAGACGATGACGAGCCCCGTCAGCCGAACACCGGGGGTCAGAAGCAGTTTCCCCCCGAGGTGAAAACAATGAACATGATATACATCACTCATATCCCCAAAAGGGAGCGCAAACACGCACTACGGGATGTCTATGCCGTAGAGCCTGTTGCCCCCAAGTTAAACCCATGCTCAGCCTGTCCGATCACCTTTGATCGCAGGGACCACCCAACTAGTATCCGTCACGGGGGTTAGGCCGCCATGGTTCTTGATCCAATCATTGATGGATACCACCTCACTAGAGTCCTTATGGACGGAGGAAGCAGTCTCAACTTGATTTTTCAAGATACTGTCCATAAGATGGGGATCGACCCATCACAAATCAAGCCTAGTAACACTACCTTTAAAGGTGTGATATGATGAGTGGAGGCCCATTGTACGGGCTCACTTACACTGGAGGTAGTATTCGGCTCATCAGACAACTTTCGCAACGAAGAGTTAATCTTCGACATCGTCCCTTTCCACAGTGGCTACCATGCACTGCTAGGAGGAACTGCTTTCACCCGCTTCAATGCAGTCCCGCACTACGCTTACTTGAAGCTTAAGATGCCTGGACCTCGTGGTGTTATTAAAGTCAATGGTAATATGGAGCGCTCACTCCATACCAAAGAGCACACTGCAGCCCTTGTAGCCGAAGTATATGGCGGCATTATCAAGCCGAATATTTCACCGACCAACAAAGCTAATGCCGTATCCAAACGAGTCCGGTCCATGCATAATAGCAATTAATAAATGGATCCGGACCTCCACCGATCGCCCCACTAGGTTGCGGCTTATGTACCGCACATACATAATTACGCACTATAAATACCTTGGGCGGCGCCGGAGGCACATTTTGGAATAGGTCCATTGCGTGGCTTGACCATAGTTGGACTTCATATATCTTTTTCCTTTTAACGCAGGTTCATCAAGAGCCCTACTTACAAGATGGTTGTCGCAGGAGATCCTTTTAAGGCTGGCATGTCCCAACTGTCAAACGCTCCTCTCAAAGGACCTACTACTAAGGAGAAAAGGCGCAGACGTGCGGCAGGGCATCATCGGAGGTTCTCTCCCGAACTATGATTTTTGGGCCCCGTGTTAGACTTTCCCTTATGTAAAATCTTTTATTTTTCTCTTTGGGCATGTATTATGACCTTAATATTGAATGGTGTTGCCTGTCATCGATGTATCAATAAAGATATAAGGGACGCGGATGATTAGTACCTTCTCAGTTGGGTCTTGGATTTTTCCTTGTCATCTGTGCTCCCCCTTACGTTCGACTGACACACGTGGTTCGACACGGTCATCATATCAGGGGCTCTATTCGGCCCCGCAAAATTCCTAAGTCCGAACACCTATAGGGAACTCTTCGGCGTCCCGGATATGGCACTATATGCATCGGCTCTCAATCATGTCTTTTGTCTATAGTTGGGTTGTCCAGCTCCCGTGTTTGCCACCTTATGTTCCGCAAGTTCGGCTAAGGTAGTAAAGGGAGAACTACTGTGATTGTATTTCCGGTTCGTCCGGTTAAGTACCTCAGTAGAGAAAGCCGAAAACTGACTGTCATGATGAGCGAGAGTGGGTCGGCGATACGCTGACTTAGTGTTATACTATGAATCATTCACGATTTATGCCGTGTTATACGAGGGGCTGGGTTTTTGACCAGTCGCGTTGTAAAGGCGCCGCACTCCGAATTGCCATTCATGCAACGAGGGGCTAGTACTTAGTGCCACCAATGGACTCTTATGGCTAAGTGAAAGTACAAATGCCGCATAGTCTGATTGCCTAGTTCACTCCGCAAGACGCCTCCGGTCGTGGAATTATCACGTCAAATGTCCTAGTGTGAGGACTTAGTCGTGGAGCCATCGCGACTAGGTTAGCTTAGAGGGGTTAAACTGGACAAAGGACATGGGGAGTTTATACTGGTTCGGCCCCTTGCGGTAAAGGTAAAAGCCTACGATCCAGTTGTTGTGGAATTGATGGGGTTTCGATAACCAGGGAGGAAATCCACTTTTCCTAGCTCTCGAGTTGTTTTTTCTTGTCCCTAAACCGCCACCGGGTCGTCCCTTTATATAAACAGGTTGATGCTCGGCGGTCTACTGAATCCCGAGGTCGGCTCATACATGTGTCCGACTCGGTTTCTTCCTTTCCCTAACTTACAATACAAGTTACACATCTCATGGCGGTTTATGTTTATGGGCCCTAATCCGCCCTTGGGCTCTGGGCCTTCTAGTCTCTGTAGTAAAGCGCCATACTCCTTGTCTTCATGGGCTTTTATACAGATGATTCCTGGTGAGTATAATCCAGCCCCTCCTGGGCGGTTTATACTCAGTAGTCATATCCCCAACATAAGGCCCCATATTGGTTTGAACTAGTTCATGTCAATCTTCAACTTTAGAAAAATTCTAACTTGAATACCTTCGTGTTTATCCTTGTAAACCGCCATGATATCATCTTCACGTAAACCTTTAAACCGCCATGACGTCATATTTTGAAATCGCAATAAATCGCCATGACGTCATCTGCTTTATAAAAAACATGTAAATGCTTCCCTTTATTAATTGACCTCCGAAGACCGAGACGACAGCTGTGTCCCATATCCATTTTTGGGCTCCTCAATTCCCGCGCCTGCCACTTATCCATTTGCCTTATAAATAGGACTAGAGGCCTTTTCCTTTTCCCCTTTCGTGCCTCTTCGCCTCGTCCTCTTCCTTGCGTCGCCTCAGCACTTGAGCATGACCGCCGCCATCGACCTTCGCCCCTGCATCAACGTTGGCCGCTGCATCAACCTGACTTGACCAGAGAAACGCGTGCCTCTCCTGCTATCCCTTCAATCTCTGTAAGTTTTCTTTCCTTGTTCCCAAGATCTACTGCTAGGGTTTCGGCATTCAATGGTGTTCGTCGGTGTTCATCGTCCTTCATTGCTGTACCTTGTTGCCATACTAGATCTTGATAAAACTTGTTATCCTCCCTGC
>NW_025232666.1:0-9285 GCF_018294505.1 Triticum aestivum | reverse complement strand
TGCGGCTTATCTTGACCCTCCGGGCTCAGGAGATCCTGGTGGTAGAATCTCAGAGCATGCTTGTCCAGGTGACCTACACTACTCGGTAAAAGATTATGGGTGGAGTGCAGAAGCGAGCCAATGGCAACGGCCTAGGAGGATCCGCCGCCGCCGATGAAACCCAGACGGGCTTCTTAAACGGGCCTCAAATATTCTGACTCCTACTTAACTATGTAGACCCCAAACACGAAAAACTAATGCTCACATCCCTACTCTTTCAATATTTGATGATCTTGGTAAACATACTAAGATGCTCAACATTTATTTATATTTTTTTGCGGGGATCATATACACACCGATTCTCCTAAGGGTACCAATTTCCTAATTCAAAATTCATCCAACTATTTTGTTTCCATATTTCCACTGATATCTTTGGCAGTCAACTGATGAATCCAGCCTGGCTTAGTTGTGCATATGCGCAGAAAGGATGTATTAGATATTTTCACAAACAGAAAAGAGAGGGTGTACTAGATATGCTTTCCATATAGCATCTCCAACAGCCGCGCAACGCGCCGCGCGCTAAAAACTCATTTGCCGCGCGCCCTTTGCCTGGTTTGGCACGGCCGGCAGTGCTGGCTCCAACAGCCGCGTTAAAATTGAGTGCGCACGCGTAGCTCCATCGGCCGCGCTAAAATGTAGCGCGCGCTAAACATTGCGTACATCTTTTTATATAAAAACTATAAATAAAATTCATACATAAGAACGATACATAGATATTTTACATAGTTCCATAGCATAGATATATTAAAAAACTACTGTGCAACGACATAATAAAAAAAATACTAGATAGTGCAACTACATAGTGCAACTACAGCCTACTCCCAGTCGTTATCATCATCATCATCATCATCGTCATCATCGTCATCCTTGCTGGTCTGGTCTGAGGTATCGAGTCACATGTCCTCCCAATGGTCGTCATCACACGAAAAGATCGTCTGCCCACCATTTTCAGCGATTTCGCACTGCGATAACACCAGGGCCTTCCGCTGACATCTGTCCAACCACTCGCGGGGCGCTTTGCCGTCTGCTCCTCGCGGCGCCTTGCCCAGAAGGCTTCCTCATTGGCGACGTCCTTCGGGTGGCGCCGGCGCCACTTCGCCATGGCCCGCTCGTCCTCCTCTGCGACGAAGAGGCGGCGCTGCCGCCGAGCATGCTCCGCACGTTCCTGGTCCGTGATAAGACGAGGCAGAGGGGCGATGTCCTGCACCTGCTGGCGCGTGTGGACATCCTGGAAGTTCATCTGCTGGCGTGGCCTGTCCAGGTGCCACGCCGCCGCGTCGTAGGCGCGTGCGGCCTCGTACGATGTCTAGAACGTACCGAGGCCGAGCCGGACATCGCCGGACCGAATCTCGGCAGAGTACCAGCCGTTGGGGCGCTGGTGGACGCCGCGGTAGCCCGACGCTCCTCGGCGGCGCGGCGACATGGTGGCGCGGCGGTGGCGGGGCGCTGGAGCGGCGAGGAGAGGAAGCGGTGGAGGCGCTGGAGCGGCGAAGAGGCTACGAGGCGCGCGTGGCACTGTGGATAGGCGCTTCACGAGCGCCGCAATTTATAGGCGCACCGGAAGTGGCGCGCCAAAAGTAGCGCGTGAGCTGCCGCCCTTTTCCCATGCGTGCTTGTTTCCAGCCACCGCTGGAGCGCGCGAAACCATCCCCCGCGCGCTAAAAACCAAGTTTACCGCCCGCGCGCCTTTTGGCGCGGCTGTTGGACATGCTCTTAGAGCATCTACAGCCAGGCTCCCAAACCCTCCCTATACGTCCAGGGCGACGACCCGGTAAAAAAAGGATCTAGATAGACCCCTCATACCGGCGCTAAATGCTCAGCCTGACCGGCGCCCTCATGTCCAGCCCAAATCTTGAAGTTGATATTTTATCATCACTGAATTAACAGAAAGGACGTCAATTAAAAAAAAGTATCAAAGGACATACATGGACAAAAAAATTCATGCAGAAAACAAACAAACTAAAAGCCTATGATAGGCAAAGTCAATTGTGCTTTTGAGATTTCAGAAATTTACCTGGCTGAGGCCTTAGATTAAACCAGAATAACAGAGAGATTACCAAGCCATTCACTCACATGGTTTCTTGTTTGGACGACATGAAATCCTTACAAAACTAAGCAAACTAGGAATAGAGGCATAGAAAAAGCTCGAGAGTTTTTCCTTGAAGTGGAACCCATCTATAAGGGTCTGGACAGGTCATGTGTTCACTACCGGACTCGCGGTCTATGCCTACGGCCAGGGGCCGTCGGCATAGGTCATTTGCCGTCGGCATAGATCTATACCTATGGCTGCTGTCGGCATAGACCCGTCGGCGTAGATATCGTCAGCGTAGTCTTGTCAGACCGTCGGCGTAGTATAGCCGTCGGCATAGGGACCTACACCGACGACCGGGGTCAGCCGCGGCGTAGTTTAGCCGTCGGCAGTGTTTTCCCGTCTGACGGCAACGGACGGCGCCGTCAAAAGCGCTGACGAGTCATGGGACGCCACGTGGCAGAGGTACGCCGACAGCTTGGCCGTCGGCATAGGTAGAAATCTATGCCGACGGCCTAGCCGTCGGCATACCTCTGCCACGTGGCGTCCTGTGGTGCTCCTGGTGGCAGTGCTATGCCTATGGCAAAGCCGTTGGCATAGATGACAATCTATGCTGACGGCATTGCCGTAGGCATAGATCTGCCACATGGCAAGCCCTGGTAACTCCTCGGCTTATATATGCCGACGGCTTTGCCGTAGGCATAGTTATTTTTTTATTTTTTTATTTTCCCTGTTTTCTCTTTTTCAATTCATTTGACAGCATTTCAAAGCAGAATAATATGGAATTATGCAGAAATATGACAGTTCATCATCTAAACATACTCAAGTTCATCATCATCATCTAAACATAGTCAAGTTCATCACCATCATCTAAAGATCATCACCGGCGGAAGTTCATGAGCATAAAAGTAGTGCAAGACATGGAACATCATAAAAGTAGCAACATGAAAGGCATGGCACGACGGCCACATGCACGGAATCATCATCGACATCAAGCAAGACCACCTCCGCCAAAGCCACCACCACCAAGACCACCTCCGCCAAAACCACCACCGCGACCACCATCACTCTACCAGATCGGAGTGACTGGGGTCGACGGAGCAGTAGTCGAGCCAGCGGTCCCCTACATGTTTCAGAAAAGATTCTAACGGTAAATATGATATGATAGTGTTGAATGAACGAGAACTAGTTTGCCAGTAGTTAGGCAAATGTACTAACCGGACCATCACTGCCTAGTGCCACCCATTCATCGAATGTGGGCACGTGTGGGGGTTCTCCCGCAGGTGGTGGTGGGGTCCCATTTGTGGTGGATCCGTGCGGTTACTCCAAGACGCCAACATAGCCTGGATGTTAGTTAAACAAGCAAACTAGAAGGTTAGAAGGAAAGAAAGTGCAAAAATTTAGCTTTGTTTTAAGAGGGCAAAACTAACCGCCATCATCTGACGGTTGTAATCATCATTTTCCTTCACTCATTGCAAGTACTCTCGCACCTCGAGATTCCTATGCTCAACAAAGGCCTTATATGCCTACATAATTTAGGTTGTTTCTAAGTGAGCAATGCTGAAAATGAACTGAGAATGCTAGAGAGAAAAAGATAAAGGGGAAGTACTTACAGCATGCTGGCAGGCTAAGGTAGTCTGTGAACGCCCCGTACTCTCTAACTGGCTCGGGTTGGTAGACCGAAGCCATGTGTACGAGATCGAAGGAGTTATCAAGCCATCGAAACACGGATACCGGCCATGTGACTTCCCCTGGATGGCCACCACCGCCGTGTCATCGATCTGAGACTGGGCGACCTCAGGAACAGGAACATCTGGATGCAACTTCTGATAGTGCTGAGTGTAAGACTCCAGGTGCTCCTCGGTCTTGCCGTAGTACTGGCTCTCGCCCTCCTTGGGATGACTCCGCTCGCGGGCCAGCTTCCACGACTCAATGTCTGAGAGCGGCCTCTTCAACTTGTCCTCCTGCAACGTCAAACATAAGTTAGCCATACATAAGAACATGACGGTAAAGAAGAACAAAAATGCATCATGCATATAGATATACCTTCATGGCCTTGAAGCCCCAGTGGTTCCTGTTTCCTTGGCCGTGTGTCCCGTCTTTTCCACGGTTAGCCCGGGCCTTGATGCTCTTGGCAGCAAACTCTGCATCATCGCCGAGCCACCTATCCACCAAACTCGCCCATCCGTCATGCCTTCCATAGCACCAATGATGAACAACCTATGCAAATTTTGGAATCATGACATGTGAGCACGAAACATATAGTTGACTGCTTGAAACAATCATAAGTTAGTAATAGTTACCATCATGAACTGCTCCCTGTTCAAGGTAAGTCGTTGCCTCTGCGCTTGAGTTTTGGTCATCTTTTGTTGCAGGTAGATGTGGTAGTACTGCGAGACGGCAACCCAGCGCACCTCGTACTGCAACTGATGAGCTTTCTTCTTCGCAGCCGCAAGCAAGACCACGTCGGCTCTGGCCTTGTGCTCGTCAAGAACTCTATAGAGTTGCTGCAATCATGCATAAACCAGAAGCAAACAAGGAATGAGTTGAGTGATTCAATGATAAACTATGAACGAAACTGAAGACAAGTGATTCAGAAGAGAACTTACCCAAAATTTGGTGATCACGGCCTTAGCGGCCGTCCCGTACTCCGCGTTGCTGCAAGCCTCGTAGTGGGCCTAGCTCGTGGCCAAAACCCGCAGCTGCGGGTCCCTGTCTGGCGGCGGGCAGAATAGACCAGGCCAAAACTCCTTCAATAGGACAGTGATAAGACCGCTCGGTTTACGGCCCTTTCCGCGAAGGATCCAGTTTCTGCAAAAGAATCAAATGATTGCCATGTGTACAATAAGAAAATGTTGTCATGTGTTGAAAATATGATCGAGAGGCACTTACTCTGTCCCCACAGGTTTAATGAGCCACTTGTGCTCCTCGATAGAAGGTGGTGTAGGTAGTCCGACATTTCCACGCAGCCACCCCTGCGGAGCACCCGGTGGCAAGTCACCCCACAACTCGGGATCAACATCCCCTCCACCCTCCTCGCCCTCCTCCTCGCCCTCCTCCTCGCCCTCCTCCTCCTCGCCCTCCTCCTCCTCACCCTCCTCCTCCTCGCCATCAGGAACATACTCCTCCTCCTCAGACTCAGAAGGTGCCTCTGTATAGGAGGGCATCGAAGAAGACCCTCCTATTTCGGACACGACCCGGAGTTTTTTGCCCCGGCTGCCTCTCCCCCCACCTCCTCCTCCTCTAGGGGCTCTCCCCCACCGCCTCCTCCTCTAGGGTCTCCTCCCCCGACCCCTCCACCTCCCTGTGAGGTGTCATCCTCGCGTAGTCGGGAGGGAACCTTGTGGGCTTGTCCACTCCGAGTAAGTCCTTTGAATTTACCGAGGAAACTGGCGCCGCTGGACTTGCCCATGATTAGCAAACCTGCATTGAGAAGAGAATAAACAATTAGTAAGGATATCAATTAAACAAGCATACAGGAAAAATATTAATACCAGAAGAGCACATTAAGCATACTATTGTAATGATCATTAAAAGAACTTACATTTTCTAGAACCCATATGAATCATCACTATTGTAATCTATTTGTGGACCGGTCTCATCATCACTATCACACATATCATCTTCGTTGTCTGACGGAGGTGGAGGCTCTTCCTCATCGTCAGCGTCTTCATTTAACTTTTCAAGCATAATTATGTCTCTTTGATTCACAACTGCCTCACCATCAATCTGTGCGTCGTCGTCGTTTGGGTCCAGGTCAACATAACCCAAGTTATCATCCTCGTTGTTTCGGACCACGTCATCATGTTCCTCTTGATAGAACACTCCCTCGTATGTCATGGGGTTTATGTTGTAGTAATCATCATCGTTCGGGTCCGGTAGCTTACCATGCGGCGACACCTTGAACACAACTTCCCAACCCTTTAGGTACTCTTTCTGGCATGGGTAAGGCAGATAATATACTTGTGTGGCCTGGGTAGCAGCGATAAAGAGATCAGCTCCGGCATAGACGGTTGATGGTTTAACTTCAACTAAACCAACAGAAGGCGTATGTCTCAGACCCTTTTTGGGGTCGAACCATCGGCATTTGAACATAGTGAGACTTAGGTGTTCGCGGCCACGTTTGAATGTAAGCTCGTATATTTTTCCTACCCTTCCATAGTAATCTACTTTATTATCTCCTTCAGTGAAGACTCCAGTATTTATGGTTTTGGGATCAGGCCGACTGTTCTGGTGCTCCTCTGTATGGAAGCGATACCCATTCACATCATACTTTTGGCATGTCATGACGACAGGGTCAAAACCCATGGAAACCCATCTCAATTTTTCATCCATTGATTTGGTCGGATCATTTCCCTACAAGTTTAATTGAAATTATAGGGTGCATGAGTTTAATTGAAATTATAGGGTGCATGAGTTTAATTGAAATAGGTAATAGGGAAGTGTGAAAAAATACTTTCTCCATGAACCACGCAACGAAAATTTTCCTTCCATCAGCACCCTTTCGGAGAAGAGCAAGTGCCTCCGCTTCAGTAGGAGGCAGCATTCCCGTCCATTCTTCAACGAATCGACTACAATAAGAACAGCGGTATAAGAACTAGGCAAAGTGAACATAACGAATTGACTAAAAGAATGGTGCAAAGGTATTACCTCATCCACTCATCCTCAACTTCCTTGATGTTGTGCAAGATATAGAACATGAAATCCTCCCACTCATCTCGTGGCATGAGATAAGGTTTCGAGCATCCAGCGCTACCACCTTGCCCGATTAATAGAGGCAACTTTGGTTTATACTTGGGTGCGCCTATAAATTGCGGCGCTCGTCAAGCGCCTATCCACAGTGCCACGCATGCCTCGTAGCCTCTTCGCCGCTCCAGCGCCTCCACCGCTTCCTCTCCTCGCCGCTCCAGTGCCCCGCCACCACCGCGCCACCATGCCGCCGCGCCGCCAAGGAGCGTTGGGCTACCGCGGCGTCCACCAGCGCCCCAACGGCTGGTACTCTGCCGAGATTCGGTCCGGCGACGTCCGGCTCGGCCTCGGTACGTTCTAGACATCGTACGAGGCCGCACGCGCCTACGACGCGGCGGCGTGGCACCTGGACAGGCCACGCCAGCAGATGAACTTCTAGGATGTCCACACGCGCCAACAGGCGCAGGACATCGCCCCTCCGCCTCGTCTTATCACGGACTAGGAACGTGCGCAGCATGCTCGGCGGCAGCGCCGCCTCTTCGTCGCAGAGGAGGACGAGCGGGCCATGGCGAAGTGGCGCCGGCGCCACCCGGAGGACGTCGCCAATGAGGAAGCCTTCTGGGCAAGGCGCCGCGAGGAGCAGACGGCAAAGCGCCCTGCGAGTGGTTGGACAGATGTCAGCGGAAGGCCCTGGTGTTATCGCAGTGCGAAATCGCTGAAAATGGTGGGCAGACGATCTTTTCGTCTGATGACGACCATTGGGAGGACATGTGACTCGATACCTCAGACCAGACCAGCGAGGATGACGACGACGACGATGATGATGATAACGACTGGGAGTAGGCTGTAGTTGCACTATGTAGTTGCACTATCTAGTATTTTTTTATTATGTCGTTGCACAGTAGTTTTTTAATATATCTATGCTATGGAACTATGTAAAATATCTATGTATCGTTCTTATGTATGAATTTTATTTATAGTTTTTATATAAAAAGATGTACGCAATGTTTAGCGCGCGCTACATTTTAGCGCGGCCGCTGGAGCTACGCGTGCGCACTCAATTTTAGGGCGGCTGTTGGAGCCAGCACTGCCGGCCGTGCCAAACCAGGCAAAAGGCGCGCGGCAAATGAGTTTTTAGCGCGCGGCGCGTTGCGCGGCTGTTGGAGATGCTATATGGAAAGCATATCTAGTACACTCTCTCTTTTCTGTTTGTGAAAATATCTAGTACATCCTTTCTGCGCATATGCACAACTAAGCCAGGGTGGATTCATCAGTTGACTGCCAAAGATATCAGTGGAAATATGGAAACAAAATAGTTGGATGAATTTTGAATTAGGAAATTGGAACCCTTAGGAGAATCGGTGTGTATATGATCCCTGTAAAAAAATATAAATAAATGTTGAGCATCTTAGTATGTTTACCAAGATCATCAAATATTGAAAGAGTAGGGATGTGAGCATTAGTTTTTCGTGTTTGGGGTCTACATAGTTAAGTAGGAGTCAGAATATTTGAGGCCCGTTTAAGAAGCCCGTCTGAGTTTCATCGGCGGCGGCGGATCCTCCTAGGCCGTTGCCATTGGCTCGCTTCTGCACTCCACCCATAATCTTTTACAGCTCTACGAAACTCTTTTCATGGGAGGGAGAGAAGAATCCAGATAATGCATGGCATGTGTATGAGAGCAAGGGATGAAGAGATGGCAGCCCTCACCTCCTCTATTTATAGGAAAACCAAGGGGTAGTGTGCCTCCACAAATTACCAAGAACTCCCATGCATTAGGTCACACATGAGGGTGTTAAGGACAAAATGGGATGCCATGTGGAGCTCCAAGGAGGTCCACCACCCATGGCCGGCCACCCCTAGCCCCCCCCCCAAATGGGGTTCCTTCCCTTGTAAGCCACTTCCTTCTAGAACTTTGACCAACTCCAAAAAGGTGGCTCCAAAAATATCCCAAAAAGCACTTTCACTATTCATGATGACATTTTTCAGCGTCCGTTCGAACTGAAAATATTTATGTGGGCTTAGAACATTTCTAGTACCCACTAAAATAATTTTCAACGCGTTCCGAAACAATTCCATTTTAGTGATTTTCATCTGCGAAACGCATCTGAAGTGGCTTCGGCAGCTCCAGAACATTTCATGTTTTTATCCCGGAAAATTCCAAAAAGTTTCCAGAATGATTCTGGCACCTTCCAAGAATTATCAGGCATGCGCCGAAACCAATTTGACTTAATAGTATATCCCGAAACAACTTTTCGGTTTCATCGAAACTCATCCGATGACCTCTCGCTGCGGAGCTTTTCCGCTGTCCGAAACTGTTATGGTGTCCGAAACTTTTTCGGTAATTTTCTCTCAGACTCCATGTCTAGTATTCAGCAGATAGATGACCCTTAATCGTGTGACCCTATAGGTTCGGTGAACTATAGACATGACCTGGAACCTCTTCCGATCAATGATCAACATCGGAGCCGTGGACACCCATATTGACCCCTATACCCACACGAATGAATATTCGAGTGAACCTCCAGTTG
>NW_025232665.1:7710-9287 GCF_018294505.1 Triticum aestivum | reverse complement strand
CTCCAAAACTCACAAAGAGTAGAACCAAACAAGAACCAATAATATAGTAAGAAGAGGCAGGGGATGTATGCCAACAAATAGAGGAGTGAAACCTCCAACTGAGAAGAATTGGCATAACCTCCAACATCGAAAACATCACAGAAGATGCGAGTGAACTCCGTTTTCGATGAACTCGAGCTTGTCACCAAGATGACCGTAAGCTCCAAAACTCACAAAGAGAAGAACCAAACAAGAACCGATAATATAGTAAGAAGAGGCAGGGGAGGTATGCCAACAAATAGAGGTGTAACATCCCAAAATTCTAAATTTTGGAATGTTATAAACAAATAGATAGATTTGATTGACTGTTTGATTGATTGTCTGAAAGTGAGTGAATTCGAAACTTTTGAAAGTTAAATGAGAGGGAATAAAAGGACTTTCCCAAACTTTCATATTTGCTTTCTGATCTCCTTGAATTCAAATTCTTTTCAAACACAAAACCCTAGAGAGCAGATGACATGACTTCTTCCATTTATTTAAATGACAAGGGTGTTTGAAAAATATTTGAATTTCATTTGAAAATATTCCAATTCTGAAACTTTATGCGACTCAATGATTTTCACGAGAGAAGATAAAATGACTTTTTCAAATTATATGAAATATGAGTTGGAAGTTCAAAGAATTAAATTCAAAGCCCCCTTTGAATTTATTTTCAATTTGGAATAGATCATCATGCATATTTTATTTTCTTGCATTTTGGTCGATCCTAGAAATTTCACGCAACTCAAGGACCCTCGGAGAGAGTTGGAGATTTCGTTATTTTCATATTTGAGAGTTTTTTTTGTATTTGGAAAGAGGATCATTTGATTTATTTATTTTATCTTCAATAATTTTTCTGGTGTCAAAATATATGAGAGAGGGAATAATATGACTTTCCCAAAATATAGGAAAAATGAAGATTTAATAAATAGATCAAATTTTGTTTTCCGGAGTTTATTCGCATTTTATTTGGATAGGGAAAAATGCGCGTTTTTGAAAATTTTATTTTAGGTCCGGATAAAAGTTCATTTTGTTCGACTCATTTTTAGGAGTCAGGGAAAATTTACTTTTAGAATTTTGGAGCTCGTTTAGATTTTCTTTTCTGAGTTTTTATGCGCGCGAAATCTGTTAAAAAAAATTCCTCAGCGCCTTGGGCCAAAGGCCCAAGCCGCCGCCGGCCATGGCCAGGAGGCCATCGCGCGAGCACCCAGGCTCCAGGGAGCCGCCGCCGTTGTCTTTTGGAAGTCCTAGTAGGACTTTGTCCTACTCCCGTTTATTCCGTTTCTTTTTCTAGATCTTTCCTACTCGTATTCCAATTCCTTGATCCCTCCTCCAAGTAAACCCCCCTCCCCAATATAAATACCCAAGCACCCCCCTCTAAACATCAAATCAAAACCCCTCTCTCCACCACCCAAGCCGCGCCTCACCCCGCGCCTCTCACCCGAGCCGCGCCCTGCTTCACCCGCCGCCGCCGCGCCTTGCCTACACCGCCTCCGCCCCTCACCCACGCCACCGCCGCCGCCGCGCCTTGCCTACACCGCCTCCGCCTCTCACCCGCG
>NW_025232665.1:4873-7284 GCF_018294505.1 Triticum aestivum | reverse complement strand
CGCCGCACCTTGCCGCGCTGCCGCCGCCCTGCGTTACCGCCGCCGCCGCCTTGTGCACCGCCGCCCCTGCCGTTCGCCAGAGGTACCGCACCGCGTCTATTCTTTCCCTCGGTTCGGTTTTTCTTATAAACCGTTCCGATTCTTTTCTTCTCTACCGATTCATTTTCTCTCTGGTTCTTCACCAAACCGTTCCGGTTTTCTAGATCGGTTTTTCGTTCGGTTTTCTTTTCCCGAAACCCTAGCTCGGATTCGTTTTCTTTTCCGATTTAGTTTCCTTTGGATCGTTCGTCCTAACAAACGTGATCACCGGATTCTTCTAGGTTAACGAACGTCCGTTCGTTTAACCATTCTTCGTTTTCTTTCTCGTCGGATTTATTCCACGTTCTTTCTGATCGTGATCTCAGATCCGATCTTCGTTCTAGTCTTTCTTTTCGATCGTTTATCGGAATCAGGTGATTCAAGCGCCTGGAGTTTTGTTTCGAAACCGCCGTTCCATGTAATCAACTTAAACAAGTTTTTACCCTGGTAAAATTTGACCTAGTTTCAACTTGCTAGAACCGAGTTGTTTTCTTCTGCCGTTTGTTTTCCGTTTCTTTGTTCGGTTTGTTCTTTCCTTGCAACCGGAGTTCTTAAGTTGAACTACCTGGTTCGATCTCTTGTTCGAGTTTTACCTGTGCATTAGATGAGTACTTATTGTGTGGTTACTATTGTTTGCTTACGATAGATTGACCGGAGTGTGACGAGTAGATCTATCACGAGTTTTGAGTGCGAATCATCTTCATCAACATTGCAGGCAAGTTCACACTTTGATCATACCTTTTCTACAACCCAGTTTTATTGCGTTAGATCAATCCTCTCACATTGCATGATTAGGATCTAACTAAATTGTGGGATGGGAAGTAGATGAGGTAGTACCTATTACCTGTATTATTATGAAACCTTTGGGAGTTGCTTCTACGTTTTCTTATTATGCCATGCTATGCTAGTAGACGTGGATTGGGTGAGTGATATCCATGACAGATGTGAGATTGATAATTTTAATGGTTTATCTAAGGTGGCAACTTAAACACACATCTGGGTGGATTGAGGCACCTGATGTCTATCAGGACTTGCCTGTTTTTTTTCGGACCGCCACCCAGGCTCAAAGGGATCATAAGATCTTTCATGCTAGAAACTTCCGTGTGCAGCCACATGCTACTATGGGCTCTGGCATAGTTGACTAAGTTGTGCGAACTCTTACGGGGTGGACTAGCAGATGTAGGGGTTGTAGGTGGTATGGTCTACCCCACATGTAAGGTGCTAGTGCTTCTGAAAGACTATGTCTCGGTCATCCGTTTCTCAAACACCATGTAGTGCGAGAAAACAAACGGAGGCGATCGAGTCATGTGGGGAAAAGTGCGCAAACCTCTGCAGAGTGTACAAACTAATCATGATTAGCCATGTCCCCGGTTATGGACAACTTGAGTATCTAGTACTTGAATATCATTGTGAATCTCAACATGTTACTTCTAATTAATGTTGATGGGTTTTAATTACTTTAATTGGGATTGAGAATGCTGTCAACCATTCTCAATGTTTCACAACCACCATGATAGTTAAATAAATTTATTCCTTTGCAGTAGGGAAAAATTGGCTTTACGCAAAAACCTTATAACCATAGTGCTTTTCCACCAGCCAAATATGCATGTAGTGATAGCCATTGTTCATCATTCTCTATGGTGTGAATTTGCCAGTACATTAATGTACTGACCCGTTTCGGGCTGTAACATCTTATGTTGCAGGTTTCTTACGACGAGTAAGTGATACATTAGGGTTCCGATTTCTACACTCAACTTTGCCGTTGGTGTTGATGGGAAAACCACAACCTTGTTGCTTCCGCTATATGGATTGAGGTAATAGTACTTACGTTACTTTATACATGTGATTTACCTCTGTTATAAATCCTTCGAGTACTGTGTGTGTCAGCATACTGATCCAGGGATGACACCTAAGCATAGAGACTTGATCCATTCGGGTCGGGTCGCTACAAGAGGAGTGAAACCTCCAACTGAGAAGAACCGGCATAACCTCCAACATTGAAAACATCATAGAAGATGCGAGTGAACTCCGTTTTCGATGAACTCGAGCTTGTCACCAAGATGACCATAAGCTCCAAAACTCACAAAGAGAAGAACCAAACAAGAACCGATAATATAGTAAGAAGAGGCAGGGGAGGTATGCCAACAAATAGAGGAGTGAAACCTCCAACTGAGAAGAACCGGCATAACCTCCAACATCGAAAACATCATAGAAGATGCGAGTGAACTCCGTTTTCGATGAACTCGAGCTTGTCGCCAAGATGACCATAAGCTCCAAAACTCACAAAGAGAAGAACCAAACAAGAACCAATAATATAGTAAGAAGAGGTAGGG
>NW_025232665.1:2959-3381 GCF_018294505.1 Triticum aestivum | reverse complement strand
GAGTGAAACCTCCAACCAAGAAGAACCGACATAACCTCCAACATCGAAAACATCATAGAAGATGCGAGTGAACTCCGTTTTCGATGAACTCGAGCTTGTCACTAAGATGACCATAAGCTCCAAAACTCACAAAGAGAAGAACCAAACAAGAACCGATAATATAGTAAGAAGAGGCAGGGGAGGTATGCCAACAAATAGAGGAGTGAAACCTTCAACCGAGAAGAACCGACATAACCTCCAACATCGAAAACATCATAGAAGATGTGAGTGGACTCCGTTTTCGATGAACTTGAGCTTGTCACCAAGATGACCATAAGCTCCAAAACTCACAAAGACAAGAACCAAACAAGAACCAATAATATAGTAAGAAGAGGCAGGGGAGGTATGCCAACAAATAGAGGAGTGAAACCTCCAACTGAGAA
>NW_025232665.1:1961-2686 GCF_018294505.1 Triticum aestivum | reverse complement strand
CCAAAACTCACAAAGACAAGGACCAAACAAGAACCGATAATATAGTAAGAAGAGGCAGGGGAGGTATGCCAACAATAGAGGAGTAATAACTCCAACCGAGAAGAACCGGCATAAGCTCCAACATCGAAAACATCATAGAAGATGCGAGTGAACTCCGTTTTCGATGAACTCGAGCTTGTCACCAAGATGACCATAAGCTCCAAAACTCACAAAGAGAAGAACCAACCAAGAACCAATAATATAGTAAGAAGAGGCAGGGGAGGTATGCCAAGAAATAGAGGAGTGAAACCTCCAACTGAGAAGAACCGACATAACCTCCAACATCAAAAACATCATAGAAGATGCGAGTGAACTCCGTTTTCGATCAACTCGAGCTTGTCACCAAGATGACCATAAGCTCCAAAACTCACAAAGAGAAGAACCAAACAAGAACCAATAATATAGTAAGAAGAGGCAAGGGAGGTATGCCAACAAATAGAGGAGTGAAACCTCCAACTGAGAAGAACCGTCATAACCTCCAACATCGAAAACATCATAGAAGATGCGAGTGTACTCCGTTTTTGATGAACTCGAGCTTGTCACCAAGATGACCATAAGCTCCAAAACTCACAAAGAGAAGAACCAAACAAGAACCGATAATATAGTAAGAAGAGGCAGGGGAGGTATGCCAACTAATAGAGGAGTGAAACCTCCAACCGAGAAGAACCGGTATAACCTCCAACATC
>NW_025232665.1:1209-1951 GCF_018294505.1 Triticum aestivum | reverse complement strand
AGAACCAATAATATAGAGGCAGGGGAGGTATGCCAACAAATAGAGGAGTGAAACCTCCAACTGAGAAAAACCGGCATAACCTCCAACATCGAAAACATCATTGAAGATGCGAGTGAACGCCGTTTTCGATGAACTCTAGCTTGTCACCAAGATGACCATAAGCTCCAAAACTCACAAAGAGAAGAACCAAAGAAGAACCAATAATATAGTAAGAAGAGGCAGGGGAGGTATGCCAACAAATAGAGGAGCGAAACCTCCAACTGAGAAGAACCGGCATAACCTCCAACATCGAAAACATCATAGAAGATGCGAGTGAACTCCATTTTTGATGAACTCGAGCTTGTCACCAAGATGACCATAAGCTCCAAAACTCACAAAGAGAAGAACCAGACAAGAACCGGTAATATAGTAAGAAGAGGCAGGGGAGGTATGCCAACAAATAGTGGTGTGAAACCTCCAACTGAGAAGAACCGACATAACCTCCAACATTGAAAACATCATAAAAGATGCGAGTGAACTCCGTTTTCGATGTACTCGAGCTTGTCACCAAGATGGCCATAAGCTCCAAAACTCACAAAGAGAAGAACCAATAATATAGTAAGAAGAGGCAGGGGAGGTATGCCAACAAATAGAGGAGTGAAACCTCCAACTGAGAAGAACCGGCATAACCTCCAACATCAAAAACATCATAGAAGATGTGAGTGAACTCCGTTTTTGATGAACTCGAGCTTGTCACCAAGAT
>NW_025232665.1:0-1183 GCF_018294505.1 Triticum aestivum | reverse complement strand
TCACTAAGATGACCATAAGCTCCAAAACTCACAAAGAGAAGAACCAAACAAGAACCGATAATATAGTAAGAAGAGGTAGGGGAGGTATGCCAACAAATAGAGGAGTGAAACCTTCAACCGAGAAGAACCGGCATAACCTCCAACATCGAAAACATCATAGAAAATGCGAGTGAACTCCGTTTTCGATGAACTCGAGCTTGTCACCAAGATGACCATAAGCTCCAAAACTCACAAAGAGAAGAACCAAACAAGAAACAATAATATAGTAAGAAGAGGCAGGGGAGGTATGCCAACAAATAGAGGAGTAAAACCTCCAACTGAGAAGAACCGGCATAACCTCCAACATCGAAAACATCATAGAAGATGCGAGTGAACTCCGTTTTCGATGAACTCGAGCTTGTCACCAAGATGACCATACGCTCCAAAACTCACAAAGAGAAGAACCAAACAAGAACCAATAATATAGTAAGAAGAGGCAGGGGAGGTCTGCCAAGAAATAGAGGAGTGAAACCTCCAACTGAGAAGAACCGGCATAACCTCCAACATCGAAAACATCATAGAAGATGCGAGTGAACTCCGTTTTCGATGAACTCGAGCTTGTTGCCAAGATGACCATAAGCTCCAAAACTCACAAAGAGAAGAACCAAACAAGGACCGATAATATAGTAAGAAGAGGAAGGGGAGGTATGCCAACAAATAGAGGAGTGAAACCTCCAACTGAGAAGAACCGGCATAACCTCCAACATTAAAAACATCATAGAAGATGCGAGTGAACTCCGTTTTCGATGAACTCGAGCTTGTCACCAAGACGACCATAAGCTCCAAAACTCACAAAGAGATGAACCAAACAAGAACCAATAATATAGTAAGAAGAGGCAGGGGAGGTATGCCAACAAATAGAGGAGTGAAACCTCCAACTGAGAAGAACCGACATAACCTCCAACATCGAAAACATCATAGAAGATGCAAGTGAACTCCGTTTTTGATGAAGTCGAGCTTGTCACCAAGATGACCATAAGCTCCAAAACTCACAAAGAGAAGAACCAAACAAGAACCGATAATATAGTAAGAAGAGGCAGGGGAGGTATGCCAACAAATAGAGGAGTGAAACCTCTAACTGAGAAGAACCGACATAAGCTCCAACATCGAAAACATCATAGAAGATGCGAGTGAACTCCGTTTT
>NW_025232664.1:6807-9287 GCF_018294505.1 Triticum aestivum | reverse complement strand
GGGGGAAAAGGGGGGAGAAAGCAACCGTGAGTACTCATCCAAAGTACTCGCAAGCAAGGAACTACACTACATATGCATGGGTATATGTGTAAGGAGACCATATCGGTGGACTGAACTGCAGAATGCCAGAATAAAAGGGGGATAGCTAGTCCTATCGAAGACTACGCTTCTGGCAGCCTCCGCCTCGCAGCACGTAGAAGAGAGTAGATTGAAGTCCTCCAAGTAGCATCTCCAAGTAGCATCTCCAGTAGCATCGCATAGCATAATCCTACCCGGCGATCCTCTCCTCGTCGCCCTGCGGAAAAGCGATCACCGGGTTGTCTGTGGAACTTGGAAGGGTGTGTTTTATTAAGTATCCGGTTCTAGTTGTCATAAGGTCAAGGTACAACTCCAAGTCGTCCTGTTACCGAAGATCACGGCTATTCGAATAGATTAACTTCCCTGCAGGGGTGCACCACATTCCCCAACACGCTCGATCCCATTTGGCTGGACACACTTTCCTGGGTCATGCCCGGCCGCGGAAGATCAACACGTCGCAGCCCCACCTAGGCTCAACAGAGAGGCCAGCACGCCGGTCTAAACCTAAGCGCACAGGGGTCTGGGCCCATCGCCCATAGCACACCTGCACGTTGCGTACGCGGCCGAAAGCAGAACTAGCCCCCTTAATACAAGAGCAGGCTTACGTTCCAATCCGGCGCGCGCCGCTCCGTCGCTGACGTCTGAAGGGCTTCGGCTGATACCACGACGTCGGGATACCCATAACTACTCCCACGTAGATGGTTAGTGCGTATAGGCTCGTAGCCGACTCAGATCAAATACCAAGATCTCGTTAAGCGTGTTAAGTATCCGCGAACGCCGAACAGGGCCAGGCCCACCTGTCTCCTAGGTGGTCTCAACCTGCCTTGTCGCTCCACCACAAAGTAACAGTCGAGGGCCGTCGGGAACCCAGGCCCACCTCTACCGGGATGGAGCCACCTGTCCTTTCAGCCCCCTCGTCAGAATCACTTGCGGGTACTCAATGAGCTGACCCGACTTTAGTCACCATCTGTATAGTATGTATGTATGTATAGTATATACTCGTGATCACCTCCCAAGTGATCACGGCCCGATAGTATAGCAAGGCAGACTGACAAGAATGTAGGGCCAATGATGATAAACTAGCATCCTATACTAAGCATTTAGGATTGCAGGTAAGGTATCAACAGATGTAGCGACAATGTCAGGCTATGCATCAAAATAGGATTAACGAAAGCAGTAACATGCTACACTACTCTAATGCAAGCAGTATAGAGGAGAATAGGCGATATCTGGTGATCAAGGGGGGGGGCTTGCCTGGTTGCTCTGGCAAGAGAGAGGGGTCATCAACTCCGTAGTCGAACTGGGCAGCAGCAGCGTCGGTCTCGTAGTCTACCGGAGAGAAGAGGGGGAAGAAATAATGAATACAAAGCAAACAAAGCACCACAAAATATATCAAGGCAATACGCGGTGTTCGGTGTGCCCTAACGCGGTAGTAGGTGATACCGGTGAAGGGGGGAAAACATCAGGGAAAGTATTCCCGGGGTTCTGTGTTTTCGGGCAGAGGAACGGAGGGGGAAAGTTGCGAGTTTGATATGTTAGGGGTGTGTGGTGGACGAACGGGCTGCGTATCCGGAATCGTCTCGTCGTTCTGAGCAACTTTCATGTACAAAGTTTTTCCATCCGAGCTACGGTTTATTTTATATTAATTTTTAAAGTTTTTAAATCATTTTCTAACTTATTAATTATTAATTAAATTCGAAAATAGTATTATTGCATCAGCATGACGTCAGCATGACATTATCAGTCAACAGAGGTGTTGACTGGTCAAGCTGACATGTGGGTCCCGCATGTCATTGACTGTAACTAAACCTAACAGGTTAATTAACTAAACCAGATGATTAGGTTAATCTAATCAGGATTAATTAAGTTAATTAAATCTTTAATTAATTAACTAATTAATATTTTATTTATTTACTTTTATTATTTTTTTTAAACGTTCAGGGGGCGTGGGGCCCGACTGTCATAGGCCCTAGGGGCCATAGTGGGTTTGGGTGCTGCGGGCGCGGACGTTCGGGCGGCTGGCCCCGGGCATGGGCGCGAGCACCCGAGTGGGTGAACCCGGGGCGTAGGTGGAGGTCACCAGGGCGCGGTGGGGCGAGGCCGTGGCTTAGGCAAGGCTCGCCGGCCGACCGCGGCGAGCGAAGGCAGACACAGGGGCGGCGCGGATGGCAGGAGGCGCGGGCTGGCGGCCTCCGACGAGCAGCGAGGCGCGGCCAGACGTCGCTGATGCGACGGGCACGCGGGCGCGTCGCGCGCACGGCACGGGCACGAGGGGGGGAAGGTCAGGGGCGGAGCGGCTCGTGCTAGTGCGCGGGGACGAGCAGGAGGCGGCGTCGGTCAAAGGGGGAAGAGAGGGGGGAGGCGGGCCTCACGTTCGAGTAGAGACCAGGGGCGGCGAGGCT
>NW_025232664.1:0-5211 GCF_018294505.1 Triticum aestivum | reverse complement strand
CTAGGGTTCCGGGAGGGGTTATACAGGGGGCATGGGGTGGGCCTCCTAGAGGCCTGGATGCCCAGTTGGGCCGAATGGCCCAGGGGGAGGGGGGCTTTGCCTTTCTTTTCTTTGGTTTCTATTTTCCTTTTATTTCTTTTCTGTTTTCTTTTAGTTTTTTTTATTTTATTATAGTTTTGTAAAATACCAAAATTGTACCTAATTTAGTTTTAATAAGTATTCCACTGCCCCAATAGTTTTGGGAAATGAAATAACTTAGTTAATATTTTATTAATTGAAAAAGGCATTTATTTATTTGTTTTTGTTATTGTTTTGTTTATTTTTGAGCATCTAACTATTTTATCAAAATGTGGTTTCTCCACCATAATTACTCATGATTTATTTGACCCATCTTGAACATTTTAGTTTTAACTTTTGAAAACTTTATTTGTTTGACTTGATTTTGAATTTGACTTTGAACGAGATTTGAATCATCGTGAGATTAGCAACAGTAATCGTGGTGACGTGGCCCCGTTAGCAGAGGTTTACTGTAGCTTGATTATCCGGGCGTCACAATTCTCCTCCACTACAAGAAATCTCGTCCCGAGATTTAAGAGGTGGAATAAGGGGCGAAGGTGTTGGTAGCGAAAAACCTAACGAGTCTTCTCGGTCTTGGCTTCCCTTTCGAAGAGGTTGATCCCTTTCGTTGATGTCTTCATTTCACTGCTTCAAGTCACCATGATCAATTTGTCATCCTTTCTTCGGGATCTCCATCGTACTTACACATAGGTAAGGGGCAGCTCTACAACGATAGGATGTTACAAGGGAAAATCTTCTGGGGGTTTCCCAAGTATGAACATATGAGTATCTCTCGAGTTGAACAAATGAAACACATCGAGAGCAAAGTAAGACGGTGCAATAAGAAGTTTCAAGCGGATAGGCAATCGTTCATTGCCTGAAACAGAGTGTGAATGGGGTTCAGAGCAACGGGAATAAGTATTGTGTCCGATACCAGAATTGATCACTAGGAAGGTGGCTCGCAAATTACATACAAAGTCAAGCTATAGGAATAACTTTGGCAACAGGGTGTATAGGAGAGTCAGGTTTCGATCCTGTGAAACTGTGGGTTATGGGCCCACCATGTGGTTCTTTTTTTTATAATAGGAGCAGTGACATCTTGCACGGTCATGATAGCAAGGCATGTCAGGGAGTACCATGTCAGCTATGTCAGCAACAACGTTGGTACCAAGGGCGAGGGACGAAGAGAACCATTTTCCTGCTCGTTGAAACGAGGCGGACCAATAGGCAAGGTTCCCGTCCATCGGTGGTTACCGGAATGTCATCATCAATAGTAACAAGGTCTTACTGACAGAGTTGTACATCGAGGTGTTTGCACAAGCAGTGGATTATTACTGCTTATATCATATAGATCATAAAAAAAGGTTTAAACAAACAAATGGAAGGAAATATGATCATCAGATTAAACAGAACAATGAAAAGGAAAATATGTTTAAACACATATTTCGAGGGTATATCCTTCCCAAGGACAAGCAGAGCAAGATATCCATGACAGGATATAAAGTAGAAAACCATTTAGGTAAGGGGGGAGGAATCTCATGAGATTACTCATACAACGGTGTTAGGATAATTGATAATTAAAATATAGCATCGTGCTTCAAACGTGCCTGTTGAAAATCGGAGTACCATTGACATGCTTTGAGATAGCAGTGACATGGTCTTCAGGTGAAGATCAGACTTTGGAAACATGAAGGATCCATCAAGAATAACTTGTAGAATAAGTCTTACAATTTCCTCATGGATGAATGGATAACCTTGCTGAAAAGGAATCTATAATGATAGGTCCTCCAGCCGGGGGGGGTGCTAGGCATGACATCATGTTACCGGGTCATCAAAGGATCAACGTCATAACTCTTGGAAAGTTGTCCCAACCATCATATCTGACCGAGATTCAGATCCAATTGGTGTCAGGATACCTGAGACTCAGGATGTCCGAGAAGAAAAGGCGCAACACAAATCGTTGAAATGGCATTGCAAGCTTCTCGGGAAATGAACTATGGGAGCGGGTTTCTGAAGCAATAGTTCACCATTAAACCAGGGAGAGGACAAGGAGGTGTCTGGTGAACTCAACGGCAATTCACCGAGATTCCCAAAAGATGGATTTCCACCATTAAGTGAACAAGGAGATAACATTTGTCAGATCAACTGATATAAGGAAGTATGCTCGAGGAAAACATACACAATTAAACATTGGTTGAAGGGTGCGCCCGAAGTACGGGTTGGGTTGCACGACCAATGTTAGAATGGTGATTCAATTAGCGAAGGACTTAGAATGAACTATCGCCCATTCACTTCAAAGCAATAGGGTTGCTAGGAGTTTTGAATTCACACGTCATAGCTCCATTGTCGGTATTCCGGTTGAAAACAATACGGGGACCAAGGAATGAACGAAGATGGCAAGAAGTATTAAGATATCAAGAATTATTAAGAGGTGGTGAAATTCTCACCACATTCTTGACAAAAAGTGATGGTAATACTTCCGAGGTAAGGAAGATCAACTGCTGGGTAGCAGTGATCTCAAGGTTTACACAAAACGCGAACAAGTTGTGTTGAACGGAAGGCAATAAAGTGGTCGATGAGAACAGGAATCATCGAGGGGCAAGGATGGTATTACCCATCATGAATTCAATTGAATTCCTGGAAGAGCTCATAAGGTTGATGGTGATCACGACACAATTGTCGAGAGATTTCATGCAGATGTAGTCAATCAGCGACGACATCAAGTCAAGGGAATGATGAAGCAAGAGGTTATTGGAACCACAGTTACGACACAAACTCGAACTCAAGCTTGTTGTTTAAGGTGAAAGGGTATGACGAGGAAAAAAAATCGACGTAAGGTTAGTTCATCGTCGAAAATTGGTGCTCCGAGAATAAGGACCAGGTAGCACCGTTAGAATCGTCAGGTCAATGATATAGCCAAACAGGCTAGGAATGGCGTGATCGGGTACAAACTCATACTTATAGAAGCTTACTGAAGAGTTGTTGAACCGTAGAGCGGACTCGGTTCAGTTATCGGTGTCTTTGAGTGTTTAATAACTCAGAGCCCGTGAAAAATTGGAATCAGTGGTAAGGTAGCACTTGATGAAGAACTCATAAGAAGTTATGCAGTACCATGATAATCTCGAGATACCAGGGGGGTAATACTCAACACAAGATCAAAGTAAAGGTCGGACTGGTGTATTGATCCATAGAAGACAATTGTTTTAACTTGTCCGAGAAATGGAATCAAAGAAGAACAATCATGGTCGGAACCACGGTTGCAAGGGATCAATTCACAGATACCATATGTTAGCTATCAAGGAAATAGTTATTATTACAAGAAGCTTCCATGATAGGATATACATCGCGTCCATGGGCATGAACACAAAGTTCAAGGTCGACTCCCACTTCTCCAATGCATAACCTTTCATTCACTTCTCACGTTCGATGATGTTGCAGTGTTGAAATTTTATCTGGTGAAGCACCAGAAGAGTATGACTCGTGAAAACTTTCGGGTTCACACGGTTTAGAGAAGGCATATGTTCAACCCATAGGGGCTTCTTAGAAACAAATACCACGAGTTTCATGAGTAAATAACACAAGCCCGAAAGCAGAGCATGGTTGACCAAGCAGAGGATACAACTTAACAAAGGCATTATGTATCAGGGGAAGAACTCACAAGGTGATCAAATGTGAAGGACACTGTCGGATAACAATCCAACAAAGGACTTGATGGTCCACAAAGGATCTGATACGAGTATCGGTACTCAACTAGAGGAAGAAGAATGCAAGGAGATCAGATTATAGAAACAATTGACTAACTCAATTGTCAAATGCAAAGGAATTATGATTTCCAAATCAAGGGATCAGAAGCAATGCTCTGATTAGGGATGGATAAGTTGAATAGCCTTAGGGTACAATCAACGACAATTGGATTGGTCGAGAACCAATTCCAGTTAAAAGAATGGAAACTCAGCCGGAAAGGTAATTTATAAGGATCAATGATGATTGCGTGTATTCGCAGCATATTGAGTCAACAGACTCAAAATGATAATGACAAGGAATGTCAATAAAATTTCTATACTTATGGAATTAATCATAATGAAAGCAAACAAGAAATTCCAGAGCAATAGGTTGCTGAGGATTTTCGGAATATCGGGTGGTATTTCGAAGACTTTTGTGTAACACATGAACAACTGGAGGATGAGCGGATACTCGATAAGTGCGAGAATTAACCGTAGGGGTATTCAAGTGACAAAGAACAGCAAGGCAGTAAGCTCAAGGGATTATTGAAACAACGACGAGTTTTTCAGGGTATCTTGTAATAACAAGACCACTGGGGATGAATGTAAGAATAACAAATGCAAGTAGTTATCCATAAGGGTTTGCGGTGGAAGGTGAATTGCAAACGCGATGAACACAAGTTCTCGGGTTAACAGTGGAGAGTATCTTCAGGGTCTTCTGGTGCAGCAGACGATCATTAGTAATAAGGGGCTCTCCGGGTGAAAGTGATAACGAGATCCTAATGTTAGATTTAGCAAAAATCATTTAACCCGAATAGAAGAGAAATAAGAGTCCCAGAGTATAGGTCGAGGAATAAAAGATCCTAATACCACCCAATGGCGACGTGGGCCCATGGGCCACACAGCCATGTTAGTAAAAGTTTTTCTACGACTAGACTCGACTTCGGCCAAGGAGTTGGAAAGGGGGATTCCTACAGGCAGTTGGCTCTGATACCAACTTGTGACGCCCCCGATTTAATCGTACACTAATCATGCACGCAAACGTGTACGATCAAGATCAGGGACTCACGGGAAGATATCACAACACAACTCTACAAATAAAATAAGTCATACAAGCATCATAATACAAGCCAGGGGCCTCGAGGGCTCGAATACAAGTGCTCGATCATAGACGAGTCAGCGGAAGCAACAATATCTGAGTACAGACATAAGTTAAACAAGTTTGCCTTAAGAAGGCTAGCACAAACTGGGATACAGATCGAAAGAGGCGCAGGCCTCCTGCCTGGGATCCTCCTAAACTACTCCAGGTCGTCGTCAGCGGGCAGCATGTAGTAGTACGCACCTCCGGTGTAGTAGGGGTCGTTGTCGACGGTGGCGTCTGGCTCCTGGACTCCAGCATCTGGTTGCGACAACCAGAAAGAAAGGAAGGGGG
>NW_025232663.1:0-9287 GCF_018294505.1 Triticum aestivum | reverse complement strand
AGGATGAAGAACCACTGGCACGCAGGAAGAGTCGGAAAACGCCCGCCAGTGAGGTGCCTCAGGATGTGACGGCGCCTGAGACTCTGACTGTGGAGGAAGAGAACACCACTCGACACACGGTGTCCTTCGCAAATCCACTGACGAGTGCTCAGCAGCCCTCCCTCTTCACGACTCACCACGTCCCAGAGGACCAAGCTGGTGCAGCGAAGGAGGCAATACGCCAGGCGGGACTCATGATGGAGCAGCTGAAGATCATCCGAGACGCGAGCCAGGCAGCTTATGACGCCAGCTCTGCCCTCCAAAGCAATGTCCAGGTCAGTCGACCGCTGTTTGTTCTGTTGGATATGCTACCAAAAAACTTTTCTTTTCCGGAATTTATAGCAGTCACCCACTGGGTGTGTCGAATAAACTCCGTGTTAGCGGGGGCACGCTGAGTGCACCCGCTGGGTGTAGTCCCCAAGGCTAAGGTCGACTGCTTGCAGTCGGCCTTAGGCTTTATGATGTCAATCTTTCCGTCAGTCGACTGGTCGACTGGATTTCACAAACCGGTGGGGCCACGCTGAGTGCACCCACTGGGTGTAGTCCCCGAGACTGTGGTCGACTGCTTGCAGTTGATCATAGTCTTAGAGAATGCATTTTTTTTAGGTCGACTGGTCGACTTTGTCTTCAACAGGATTAGTGGGGGCACGCTGAGTGCACCCACTGGGTGTAGTCCCCGAGACTACGGTCGAATGCTTGTATTCGACTGTAGTCTTAGAAACGTGTGTTTTTCCCTTTTCACTCGGAAGTGAATTATTTTTGACATTTAGTCGATTGGTTCTTCGTAGAACTCTTGTGATCTTGTGGCTCGCTACTCAGAGCTGGAACAAAAACATACTCAAGTCGAGCTGAGCTTGAAGCTGGTTCAGGAGAAGCTGACAAAGGCAAAGGAGGAGACCGAAGGTATGTTTGGTGAGACCCTGACGACTGCTTTTCCCCTTGCTTGTTTCAGCATCTGATCTTGCTGTAACTTGCAGGTAAGGTAAGGGAGGCCCAGCAGAAGAAAGACCTTGAGCTAGCTGAGAAGATCAAGCTTGCTGACGAGAAGTTAGCTTCAGTCACCAAGCTCGAACAAGACAATACCAATCTGAAAACTGCTCTTGGGATTGCCAACAAGGAGGTCAGTCGACTGAAAACTGATAAAGCTGCCCTGACCGTCCAAGTCAGCAAATTGACTGAGAAGAAAACTGAACTGGAGGCCTTCCTGAGTGGCCTTGCCAAGAAGCTGTTTCTTATGCTTGAAGGTAAACCTCCATGTTTGGCAAATATTTCCAATTGTGGCTTTTTCCATTCGACTATCTCCTTGACTTAGTGATCATCCTTGCAGAATTTTGTCAAAACTTTGAAGAAGAAACCAGCCGACTGGAGCCAAACCTCGACCCCGTCAATTCTCCGGTGAACGACGAAGTTGCCATGGATGTTTTCCGACTGGAGTCTCGTGTTGCAGCTGTCGTGGACTATCTCGCAAGGCTGAAGGCCGCCACATCTCGCATCGACTCGACGCTCTGGCCTGAGGAGACGCTTCAGAATGACCTTGAATCGTTGATGGCCCGCTTGAACACGATCCCTGGTCGAGTGCAGGAGTGGAAGAAGTCCTCGGCTCGGTGTGGTGCAGATGTCGCTCTGTGTCTGGCCCGAGTCCACTGCAAAGATGCGCGAGAAGAGAAGCTGGCGGCCCTTCGGGTGGCCAATACCAAGAAGCACGACTTCAGGTCCTTTATGGAGACTTTCCTTGCAGCTGCCACTCGGATCGCCGACGGAATTGACCTTGATGAATTTGTTGCACCTTCCAGCCCTCCACAGGAGGGGTAAAAAACTTCTTCTGGCTCGACGCTTTAAATTTGCCTCGGTATGCCGAGTGAAATTGTAACCGACAAACCTTAACAGGCTTGACGCCTGAGCACTTTCGGTTCCTTTAGATGTCGATTCAAACTTGGATTTGGTGCTTGAATACGATTGCCTTCGGCTCGGAATGTCTTTTGCAGGTTCAAAGCAAGGTGCCTTAGGCGAGCGCTTGGACTGCAGCTAAGCCCCCGAGTGAGAGGGTTGCTCTTCACTCGGTAGGATTTTTGTAACTTAGGCGAGCACAGGGCTGCAGCTAAGCCCCCGAGTGAGAGGGTTGCTCTTCACTCGGTAGGATTTTCACAACTTAGGCGAGTGCTTGGACTGCAGCTAAGCCCCCGAGTGAGAGGGTTGCTCTTCACTCGGTAGGATTTTTATAACTTAGGCGAGCACGAGGCTGCAGCTAAGCCTCCGAGTGGAAGGCTGGCTTACCACTCGGTAGGATTTTGATAACTTAGGCGAGCACGAGGCTGCAGCTAAGCCTCCGAGTGAGAGGATTGCTCTTCACTCGGTAGGATTTTCACAACTTAGGCGAGCACGAGGCTGCAGCTAAGCCTCCGAGTGGAAGGCTGGCTTACCACTCGGTAGGATTTTGATAACTTAGGCGAGCACAAGGCTGCAGCTAAGCCTCCGAGTGGAAGGCCGGCTTACCACTCGGTAGGATTTTGATAACTTAGGCGAAACGGATTCGCAGCTAAGCCTCTGAGTGGGAGTCTGGCTCACCACTCGGTAGGATTTTTACAAACTTAGGCGAAACGGATTCGCAACTAAGTCACCCACTGAGGGGAATTTTATTGGAAAATAAAAATAAAAAGTGACAGATATTGTGGAGGAACTATGACACTATTATTTTGAGGTCCATGAACTACAAAAGTACTTTATTGCAACTCATTTGAGTGATAAAACTTAAGTGTAAAATGGGCGGAGTAGCTCCGCGTTCCAAGCTCGGGGCTCGTCGATATTATGCTCGACGTTGTAGAGACGGTACGCCCCGTTGTGGAGAACCTTGGTGACGATGAAGGGGCCTTCCCAAGAAGGAGCAAGCTTGTGTGGTTTGTGCTGATCCACTCGGAGAACCAAATCCCCTTCCTGGAAGGCTCGACCTCTCACATTTCGGGCGTGGAAACGGCGCAGAACTTGTTGGTAGATGGTCGATCGGATCAGAGCCATCTCCCTTTCTTCCTCTAAAAGGTCGACTGCGTCCTGCCGCGCTTGTTCAGCTTCTGCTTCGTTGTAGATTTCAACTCGAGGAGCATTGTGGAGAAGATCACTCGGCAAGACTGCTTCAGCTCCATAGACCAAGAAGAATGGAGTTCTTCCGGTCGACCGATTAGGCGTGGTCCGCAGTCCCCAGAGTACAGATGGAAGTTCGTCGACCCAAGCTCCAGCCGCGTGTTTGAGATCACGCATCGGTCGAGGCTTCAGTCCCTTGAGAATCAGTCCATTAGCTCGCTCTGCTTGTCCATTCGACTGCGGATGGGCGACTGATGCGTAGTCGACCCGTGTGCCCTGGGAGTCGCAGAAAGCTCTGAATTCCTCTGAGTCAAAGTTCGACCCATTATCCGTGATGATGCTGTGCGGGACTCCATATCTGAATATTAGTTCCCTGATGAAGCTAACAGCAGTACCGGTGTCAAGGCTCTTGATTGGTTTAGCCTCGATCCACTTGGTGAACTTGTCGACTGCCACCAGTACATGCGTGAAGCCACTTCGTCCTGTTCTCAAAGGACCGATCATGTCCAGCCCCCAAACTGCAAAAGGCCAGACGAGTGGGATGGTCTTCAAAGCTGACGCAGGCTTGTGCGACATATTCGAGTAGAACTGACATCCCTCGCACTTATCTACTATCTCTTTTGCCATCTCATTCGCCTTGGGCCAGTAAAATCCGGCTCGGTATGCTTTGGCCACGATGGTCCGAGAGGACGCATGATGACCACAGGTCCCCGAGTGAATATCATTGAGGATAAGTCGACCTTCTTCTGGTGTTATGCACTTCTGACCGACTCCAGTCGCGCTTTCTCTGTATAATTGTCCTTTAATTACGGTAAAGGCCTTAGATCGACGGACGATCTGTCGAGCCTCTTCCTCATCCTCCGGAAGCTCTTTCCTCAAGATATATGCGACATACGGAATCGTCCAGTCGGGAATGACCACCAAAACCTCCATGATCAAGTCGACCACCGCTGGGACTTCAACTTCAGTCGGATCTGTGGCGCTCTTGGGCTGCGGAGTTTCTTCGGTGAAAGGATCTTCTTTGACTGACGGAGTGTGTATATGCTCCAAGAACACACCACTCGGAATGGCTTCTCTCTTGGAACCTATCTTTGCTAGATCATCAGCTGCTTGATTTTTCAGTCGGGGTATATGATGGAGCTCCAACCCCTCGAACTTCTTCTCCAGCTTCCTCACTGCACTGCAGTATCCAGTCATGGCTGGGCTTCTCACATCCCACTCTTTCATCACCTGATTGACCACTAAATCCGAGTCGCCATAGACCATTAGGCGACGGACGCCGAGTGAAATGGCCATGCGCAACCCATATAGGAGGGCCTCATATTCTGCCTCGTTGTTGGAGGAATCAAAGTGAATCTGGAGCACATATCTGAGCTTATCCCCTCTGGGGGAAACCAGAACAACCCCAGCACCGGAACCATTCAACATCTTAGAGCCATCGAAAAACATGGTCCAGTGCTCCGAGTGAACTTCAGTCGGCTGCTGTTGTTCAATCCACTCGGCGAGGAAATCTGCTATCGCCTGGGACTTAATGGCTTTCTTTGCCTCAAACTTGATATCAAGGGGAAGAAGTTCAATTGCCCATTTGGCCACTCGACCAGTTGCATCTCTGTTGTGCAAAATCTCTGATAGTGGAGCGTCGCTGACGACTGTGATGGAATGGTCAGAGAAATAATGAGCAACCTTCTTTGTGGTCATGTATATTCCATACACAAGCTTCTGATAATGAGGATATCTCTGCTTGGATGGAGTCAAGACTTCAGACAAATAATACACTGGGCGCTGAACTTTGAGAGCTTTTCCTTCTTCTTCCCGCTCGACCGTTAGCACAGTACTGACGACTTGTCCTGTGGCTGCGATGTAGAGCAACAGAGGCTCTTTGCTGATTGGAGCAGCAAGCACCGGCTGGGTGGAGAGCAGAGCTTTTAGCTCGGCAAACGCTGCATCAGCTTCTGGAGTCCACTCGAACTTGTCAGCCTTCTTCATCAGTCGGTAAAGAGGCAGTGCCTTTTCACCAAGTCGTGAGATGAATCGACTTAATGCGGCCAAGCATCCAGTAAGCTTCTGGACATCGTGCACTCGCACAGGGCATTTCATTCGGAGAATAGTGCCAATCTTCTCTGGGTTAGCGTCGATTCCCTGTTCGGAAACGAGAAAACCGAGTAACTTGCCACCAGGAACTCCAAATGTGCACTTTGATGGATTGAGCTTGATATCATACCTTCTGAGGTTGGCAAATGTTTCGGCGAGGTCAGCGAGCAGGTCGGAACCTTTTCGTGACTTGACAACAATATCATCCATATAAGCTTCCACATTCCGACTGATTTGGGTGAGTAGACACTTCTGAATCATTCGCATAAATGTGGCTCCGGCATTCTTGAGGCCGAATGGCATGGTGATATAGCAGAAGCACCCGAATGGAGTGATGAAAGCTGTTTTTACCTCATCGGGCCCGTACAGACGGATCTGGTGGTACCCGGAGTAAGCATCTAAAAAAGACAACCTCTCGCATCCCGCGGTCGAGTCAACAATTTGATCTATGCGAGGGAGAGGAAAGTGATCTTTCGGGCAGGCCCGGTTGATGTGCTTGAAATCAATGCACATTCGGAGCGACTTGTCCTTCTTAGGAACCATGACGACATTAGCGAGCCACTCGGAGTGGTATATCTCTCGGATAAATCCTGCCGCCAACAGTCGAGCCACTTCTTCACCGATGGCCTTTCTCTTCTGGACGGCGGACCGCCGAAGATGCTCTTTGACTGGTTTTGCAGACGAGTCGACTCTTAGGCGATGCTCAGCCAGTCCCCTGGGAACACCTGGCATATCAGCGGGCTTCCATGCGAAAATGTCCCAGTTCTCACGGAGGAACTGGATGAGCGCTTCTTCCTATTTTGGGTCGAGTGTTGTGGAGATGCGGGTCGGAGCTGCTTCGGGGTCGGTCGGGTGAATGTGAACAGGCTTCGTCTCACCGGACGACTGGAATGCAGACTCTGTGGCGGGCTTCTTGGATCGCAGCAAGTCACTCGGATCTGCGTTTTGCTTGTATTCTTCGAACTCGACCGCTGTCACTTGGGAATCGGCAATCTTGGAACCCTTCTGAAACCACTCCTCTGCCTTTTTCCTATCACCGGTGACAGTGATCACACCTTTGGGACCGGGCATCTTCAATTTGAGGTACACGTAACATGGTCGAGCCATGAACCGTGCATAGGCTGGTCTCCCCAAAATGGCATGATATGCACTTTGAAAATCCACGACCTCAAACGTCAACTTTTCTTTGCGAAAATGCTTCGAATCACCAAACACTACGTCCAAAGCTATCTGGCCGAGTGACTCGGCCTTCTTCCCTGGTATAACTCCATGGAAGCTCATGTTACTAGTGCTCAGTCGGGACATCGGAATGCCCATACCTTTCAATGTGTCTGCATACAATAAGTTCAGCCCACTTCCACCATCCATCAGCACCTTTGTCAGTCGAGTGCCTTCGACAACTGGATTGACCACCAAAGCTTGCCTCCCGGGGGTGGCAATATGAGTCGGGTGATCAGATTGGTCGAATGTGATGGGTGTTTGAGACCACTTCAGATAATTTGCCTTTGCTGGGGCAACCATGTTCACCTCCCGGTTAATCACTTTCAGTCGACTTCTGCTTTCCACATCTGCAAAGATCATCAGAGTGGAGTTGATATGCGGATATCCTCCCTCACTGTCCTCTTTGTCTTCGGCCTTGTCTGACTCCTTCTCCTTGTCCTTAGACTGTTTTCCCTGAAACTGCTGGATCAGGAGTCGACATTGGTGAGTGGTGTGCTTTGGGTAAATGATATTCCCCTCTTCATCTTTCTTTGTGTGAATGTGACACGGCATATCCATCACGTCGTTCCCTTCTTTATCCTTTACCTTCTTGGGGTTCCAAGATCCTTTTGGTTTCCCCTTAAACTTTCCTTGAGTCACGGCCAGAGCCTCTCCAGGAGCTGCCGGTTCAGCCTTCCGCTTCTGTTTCCGACTGGTGTTTCCTTTTTCCGACTGACTCGGCTTGTGCTTGCTGCTTCGGAGTCGGTCTTCTTCTTCGCCGTTGGCGTACTTGGTAGCAATTTCCATCATCCGACTCAAGGTCATGTCACCGGTTCGACCAAATTTCAAACTCAGTTCTCTGTTCTTGACGCTGTCTTTGAAGGCGCATACTGCCTGATGATCAGAGACATTTTCCACAGTGTGGTGCAAAGTGATCCACCTCTGAATATACTCTCTGAGAGTCTCATTAGTTTTCTGCACGCAGACTTGCAACTCTGTCAATCCCGCTGGTCGCTTGCAAGTCCCTTCAAACGTTCTGACGAACACTCGGGACAGATCTTCCCAAGTGTAAATGCTGCTAGGAGGTAATTGAGTCAACCATGCCCTGGCAGAACCTTCCAACATGAGGGGCAAATGCTTCATGGCCACCTCGTCGTTCCCACCACCGATCTGAACTGCCACTCGGTAGTCTTCAAGCCAAGTTTCAGGCTTAGACTCGCCAGTGAACTTGCTGACTCCTGTTGCCAACCTGAAATTGGGGGGGATAACTGCGGCTCTGATAGCTCTGCTGAAACATTCAGGACCAGAAACATGTACTCGACTGCTCGTGGGTACATCTCTGTCGAGTGCGCCTCGATGGGCTCTGTTCCGGTCGCCAACCCTTGCACGATAATGGATCGCGCGTTGAAGCCTGGCTCTCTGGGGTCAACTGGAATCCTACGCCCAGTACTGTACTGACGCCTATCATCTGGCTGCCGAGGAGCGTAAGACCCACCCCTCGGAGGGGAATAGGGCACTCGACGCCTATCATCTCGGTCGAGTCTGTCGCCATATTGATCTCGCCGATTCTCACGCCCTTCGCGCCGCGGAGGCGATCTGGGGCTGTGAGCCGACTGAACCGTATTCACAGTGACAGATCGACTGTGAATTCTGTTGCGCGACTGAGACACGGCTGAATTCTGATCTCCTGCTGCCCGGAGCAGATCCCTGATCTGCAGCAAACCTCTGCCAGCTTCCGACTGCGAAGGCTGAATGGACTCTGCTATACGGGTCGCAGCTGCTAAATTCTGAATTGGGGTTCGATATACCTGAGTCGGCGGGAAGAGTTGACGTCGACTGGTGTCGGGAACTCGTTGCCGCGCGCGCTCGTCGAGTGCTCGCTGAAGGTTCTCCAGTCGAGTGCGCTCGGCCAAATTGGCCAGACGCGCCTCCTCCAAGGCACGAGCCTCGGGGGTTTCTCCTGCGATGGGAATACGCAGGGGATCCTCGTTCCTGCGGCGAAGCTCTTCTCTTTGCAGAGAGTCGAGTGGCTCGGGCTGGTACTCTTCATAGTCTCGTGCAGGGTCGCCGCCGTCACCTGCTCCACCACCACGGGCGAAGCCAGGAGGGCTGCGGGGCCCGTCGACCATCAAGATTTCCGCCGCTGGATCACTGCTTCCGCACTCGGATGCAGTCTCTCCGGAGCCAGTCGACTGATCGAACAAGCCGTAGAGAGATTCGTTGGGCTCGATTGCCGCAACTTGTGTAGTGGCCGACTGGCGAGCCACCGCGTGACTCACCCATCGCTGAAGCCTCGACCGGCCTGAGCGCTTGCGCTGGCGGGAGACCGGGAGGGTGGACGATGGAGGAGCCGACCGATACTGGGTCGACGGTTGCCGCAGCAGAACGCCGCGGACATATGCGCGAAAATGCGTCGCACCGCGGACGGGGAGCGCATCTACGTCGAGTGGAGCCTCCTGGAGCCATGCGGAGTCGTCGGCGATGAAGGTGAGAGTGCCGAGACGGATCTCTTGACCCTCGACCAAAACTCCAGCAGACACCATGATGAAAGTACTCGGAAGAATCGCAACTTCTCCACAAAATCGCTAAAACACCCGCCCCAAGGTGGGCGCCAACTGTCGTGGTTCTAAGCCTGACAGTAGAGTGGGGGGTAGGTATGGAGAGGCAAGGTCCTAGCTATGGAGAGGTTGTAAGCACAAAGGATGTACGAGTTCAGGCCCTTCTCGGAAGAAGTAACAGCCCTACGTCTCGGAGCCCGGAGGCGGTCGAGTGGATTATGAATGTATGAATTACAAGGTGCCGAACCCTTCTGCCTGTGGAGGGGGGTGGCTTATATAGAGTGCGCCAGGACCCCAGCCAGCCCACGTAGGAGAGGGTTTAAG
>NW_025232662.1:0-9288 GCF_018294505.1 Triticum aestivum | reverse complement strand
CCGCCTGAGGGGGAATCGATCACGGAGGGCTTCTACATCATCGCCAAGGCCTCTCCGATGAGTTGTGAGTAGTTTACCACAAACCTTCGGGTCCATAGTTATTAGCTAGATGGCTTCTTCTCTCTCTTTGAATCTCAATACAAAGTTCTCCTCGATCTTCTTGGAGATCTATTCGATGTAACTCTTTGTGCGGTGTGTTTGTCGACATCCATGAATTGTGGGTTTATGATCAAGCTTATCTATGAGAAATATTTGAATCTCCTCTGAATTATTTTATGTATGATTGGTTATCTTAGCAAGTCTATTTGAATTATCAGCTTGGTTTGGCCTACTAGATTGATCTTTCTTGCAATGGGAGAAGTGCTTAGCTTTGGGTTCAATCTTGCGGTGTCCTTTCCCAGTGGCAGCAGGGGCAGCAAGGCACTTATTGTATTGTTGCCATTGAGGATAAAAAGATGGGGTTTATATCATATTGCTTGAGTTTATCCCTCTACATCATATCATCTTGCCTAATGTGTTACTTTGTTCTTATGAACTTAATACTCTAGATGCATGCTAGATTGCGGTCAATGTGTTCAGTAATAGTAGTAGATGAAGGCAGGAGTCGGTCTACTTGTCACGGACGTGATGCCTATATACATGATCATGCCTAGATAATCTCATAACTATGCACTTTTCTATCAATTGCTCGGCAGTAATTTGTTCACCCATCATAATACTTATGCTATCTTGAGACAAGCCACTAGTGAAACGTATGGCCCCTGGGTCTATCTTTTATCATATAAGTTTCCGATCTACTTTATTTTGCAATCTTTACTTTCCAATATATATCATAAAAATACCAAAAATATTTATCTTATCTTATTATCTCTATCAGATCTCACTTCCGCAAGTGGTCGTGAAGGGATTGACAACCCCTTTATCGCGTTGGTTGCGAGGTTCTTGTTTGTTTCTATAGGTACGAGGGAATTGTGAGGAGCCTCCTATTGGATTGGTACCTTGGTTCTCAAAAACTGAGGGAAATACTTAAGCTACTTTGCTGCATCACCCTTTCCTCTTCAAGGGTAAACCAACACAGTGCTCAAGAGGTAGCAAGAAGGATTTCTTTGCCGGGGAGGTCTTCGCTCAAGTCAAGACTTACCAAGTACCCATCACAAACTCATCTCCTGCGCATTACATTATTTTCCATTTGCCTCTCGTTTTCCTCTCCCCCACTTCACCCTTGCCGTTTTATTCGCCCTCTCTTTTCCGTTCGCCTCTTTTTCGCTTGCCTCTTGTGTGCTTGTGTGCTTGTGTGTTGGATTGCTTGTCACGATGGCTCAAGATAATACTAAATTGTGTGACTTTTCCAATACCAATATAAATTATTTCCTTAGCACTTTGATTTCTCCTCTTAATGATGTTGAATCTTGTGAAATCAATGCTGCTTTGTTGAATCTTGTTATGAAAGATCAATTCTCCGGCCTTCCTAGTGAAGATGTCGCCACTCATCTAAACAACTTTGTTGATTTGTGTTATATGCAAAAGAAGAAAGACATGGATAATGATATTGTTAAATTGAAGTTATTTCCGTTTTCACTTAGAGATCGTGCTAAAACTCGGTTTTCGTCTTTGCCTAAAATAGTATTGATTCTTGGAATAAGTGCAAAGATGCTTTTATCTCTAAGTATTTTCCTCCCGCTAAGATCATCTCTCTTGGAATAAGTGCAACTAGATCATGAGAATGTTGCACAATCTTGGGATAGGATGAAATTAATGATTCGCAATTGCCCTACACATGGTTTAAATTTATGGATGATCATACAAAAAATTTATGCCGGATTGAATTTTGCTTCTAGAAATCTTTTAGATTCGGCAGCGGGAGGCACTTTTATGGAAATCACTTTAGGAGAAGCTACTAAACTCCTAGATAATATTATGGTTAAGTATTCTTAATGGCACACCAAAAGATCTACTAGTAAGAAAGTTCATGCCATAGAAGAAATTAATGTTTTGAGTGGAAAGATGGATGAACCTATGAAATTGTTTGCTAATAAGAGTGCTCCTATTGATCCTAATGATATGCCTTTGTCTAATTTGATTGAGAATAATAATTAATCTATGGATGTGAATTTTGTTGGTAGGAATAATTTTGGTAACAATGCTTATAGAGGAAACTTTAATCCTAGGCCGTTTCCTAGTAACTCCTTTGATAATTATGGTAATTCTTACAACAACTCTTATGGAAATTTTAATAAGATGCCCTCTGATTTTGAGAATAGTGTTAAAGAAGTTATGATCTCTCAAAAGAATTTCAATGCTTTGCTTAAAGAAAAATTGCTTAAAGTTGATAAATTGGCTAGGAACGTGGATAGAATTTCTCTTGATGTTGATTCTTTGAAACTTAGATCTATTACACCTAAGCATGATATTAATGAGTCTCTCAAATCCATGAGAATTTCCATTGATGAGTGCAAAGAAAGAACCGCTAGGATGCGTGCTAAGAAAGATTGCTTTATAAGAGCGTGTTCTTCTAGTTTTCATGATAATAATGATGAAGATCTAAAAGTTATTGATGTGTCTCCTATTAAATCTTTGTTTTGCAATATGAATCTTGATAATGATGGGACTGGAGATGAGTCAACTTTAGTTAAAAGGCGTCCCAATGATTTGGAGTTCTTAGATCTTGATGCTAAATTTGGTAAAAGTGGGATTGGAGAGGTCAAAACTTTACATAGCATTGAACCCACTATTTTGGATTTCAATTTAATTATGATAATTGTTCTTTAATAGATTGTATTTCCTTGTTGCAATCCATGTTGAATTCTCCTCATGCTTATAGTCAAAATAAAGCTTTTACCAAACATATTGTTGATGCTTTGATGCAATCTTATGAGGAAAAACTTGAATTGGAAGTTTCTATCCCTAGAAAACTTTATGATGAGTGGGAACCTACTATTAAAATTAAAATTAAAGATCATGAATGCTATCCTTTGTGTGATTTGGGTGCTAGTGTTTCAACGATTCCAAAAACTTTATTGGATGTGCTATGATGAGGACATCAATACCATTGTTACACCCACAACCCCTACTGCTACATATACTGGACCAATTACTAGAGCTCACGCACGCCAATTAAATTATCAGGTACTTTCGTTTCTTGGTAATGATTCTAATGTTCATGAGAATATGATGCTGCCTAAATTGGATACATTTGTTTTGCTTACAAATGAAGGGCCTAGCTTGGAGAAGGATGAATATTGGAGCACGAACAAGCATGGAGATGATGGCATGCGCAAGGGGAACAAGAACGGAGTTACAAGTTATGATTTTAGGACTTTGAAGCCACCATAATGGGTGCATGAAGCCTTGGACGAAATATACAAGAGCCACTTCATAAATTTTGTCCCGAGGCTATTCTAGGTGCTGCATCACCTTACTATTGGGCCAGGCCCATGTAATTTTGAAATACATAAGTATAGGCTATTTTTAGAGTCCGTATGTGTGAGGAAACAAGAGATAGGGTTGATTTCGGACCCCTCCACCAAGGGCCACGAAATTCCCCCCTCTTCCTCCATATATACAGCCCTTAGGGCACCGTTTAGACTTTGGGTTTTGTTTAGATTAAAAGTTCGCCATAGCTGCAATTTCGCGTACTTCGTTTGTGTTCAACGACCAGACAAAGGCGTCACAGAACCCCACCTTAATCAATAAAGCTTTCATCTTATATTCGCAATATCAAGATTGCAATCTCAGTTTCTTGCTTGTTCTTCGTTTGCTCGCAGGATTCAGACCCTCGTGGTCAGGTTGATCGTGCACCGGCGTGGTCAATAACCTCTCGGAGTTGGTTTAGCGATTGCTAAGGCACGACGTCCTCGCACGTTCGTAGTCGGATCGTCAAAGTCGACTTCCACCAAAGCGAAATCCATCATCTCATCGAAAGACGGGACACCTTTGCCTCTATCAAGTGGTATCAGATTTTCAGGTTGCTCGGTGAGATTTTACAGTTTTTCGTAGTTTAGATCGAGTCTGTTTCTTCATACCTATAGTCCACGAAAAAGCCAAAAAAAATTAGGGTTAGTTCATCCAATCCAAACCAATCTGAGCCTTTGCTTAATCTTTTCTGTGTTTGCATTATAGAATTTGCGGTTGCTTCGTCGTGTTAAGTTGCTTGTCTTAGCGTCTAGTCTTTAGAGTTTCGAGTTCTGTTCACGGGTATTCATGTCGCCACCGCACCATCATCATCGCCCTACCATATACCACCACTGCTTATCCGCTACTAATCCGAGTCCATATACCACCACCAATCCGAGTCCATATACCACCACAATCCGAGTCCATATACCACCACCAATCCGAGTTCATATACCACCACCAATCAGAGTCCACATATACCACCATCATATACCATCACCGGATTCATCTCCGCCACCAGTCCTAGTCCGAGTCCAGTATTTGTTCCTTTATCTTTGAGTTCCATAGCACGCGATACTACGAGTCGTCAACAAGTCGGATTCCCCAACTTCCGTGCTACCCATACAAGAAAAATAGTTCCAGTTTAAAAAAAAAACTAAGTCTGGAAAATTCGGCTAGGCAGTTTTTAGGCCATTTGTAAACTTTTTCGAAAAAAAATTGTTGCGGAGCAAAAAAAAGAGGAAAAAAAGTGCAAAAAAGTGAAAAAAGAGAAAAAAAATTCAGAGTGTGCTCCTCCCTTGATTACGTGTCGCGCCGTGATTTTGTTAGTGTTCTAGGCTCGCGTCTCTAGCACGGTCTAGCCTAGGACCAGCGCAGTACCGTCGTTGAGCGTTTATTCAACTTTGCATCTCTGAATTGATTATTGCTAACCCTTTTTGCTACCATATTATAAGCCTTCCCAGCTCCACATACATCTACGTCGTGCGTTTGACCCTCCCTGGTAATCGCTCTATCCAAGCTTTGAGAGTTTTGACTACAACGGTTGTCGATCACCACCTACCGTTGGGTAAGAACTGGTAAGAATTTGAGATTCGCTTGACGGATTTGTGACACCCCACCACCACCATATTCCAGTAGTCTGTAGGATCATATTATTGTCTGTTTCTATTGCTGCTAACTATGGCAGGAACACAAGCCGACGAGATTGACTGGGAGAACATGACGAACAAGGAGCTTCATGATAAGTTTCATCAAATGTTGGGTCAACAGGTGGAAGACGTGATGGCCAGCTTTGGAAAGGCAATGGAGAAGATGGATGACATTGAGAAGTCAATTGACACCAAGTTGGATGCTAAGTTTGATGAATTACTCAAACGTCTCCCACAACCAGCTCTACGCCGCGATACAGTAGGGCGAGCACAGCGTGTTCCTATTGAGCCAGGACAAAATTTTGGTGCCACTGCTACTGCTGTTGGTGCTTCTGTAGCTCCTGCTGTTACTGCAGAGGTGGGGGACTATTACAAGGATGAGGTTGATCAAAATCAGAACTACGTGCAGCCACCAGCACCACCACCAGCAGGTCGACCTCAGGTATATATTCGCAATGGTAGGCCTACACCACCACCTCAGGTACGAGATAATGACCATATTCCTAAACTGAAATTGAATATTCCACCATTTGAGGGTAGATATGTTCCTGATATATATCTTACTTGGGAGTTAGAAACTGAACAACGTTTTACATGTTTACAATATCCCGAGGAGAGACGGCTTGTTGCTGCTGTTTGTGCTTTCACTAGTTTTGCATGTGTATGGTGGTCTGAACATTGTAGATTATATCCTATTCCAACTACTTGGGTTGCTTTGAAAACTGCTATGCATACTCGTTGGGTTCCACCGTATTATCAACGTGAATTGCTTCAAAAATTGCAGCGTTTAAGACAAGGGAAAAATTCTGTAGAAGAATATTATCAGGAATTACAAACTGGCATGATTAGATGTGGTATTGTTGAGGAGAATGAAGCTATGCTTGCATGTTTTATGGGTGGATTAAATAGAGAGGTTCAGACCATTCTAGAGTATAAGGAGTATACTAATATCACTCGTTTATTCCATCTTGCTTGTAAAGCTGAACATGAAGTGCAGGATCGACAGGCATTGGCGCGAACTAACTTTTCTGCAGGTCGACCTTCATCATGGACACCGCGTGCATCTTCTACTTCCACTGCACCAGCACCTCCATCAGGTGCCACCTACAGCCGTGATACAAGAAAGCAGGCACAACCACCACTATCTGCCAAGAGCGCACCTGCCGGGCCTGCACAGAGCTCTTCTTCTTCCATGGCTTCAACAGGGCACACAAGTGATATTATTTGTTGTCATTGTAAGGGAAGAGGTCATTATGCGAGAGAATGCAAATCTCAGCGTGTGATGATTGCTACTGAGGATGGTGGGTATGAGTCCGCTAGTGACTATGATGAGGAGACTTTGGCGCTTATTACAAGTGAAGAACACGGTGGAGCTGATTCTGATCATGAGACGCAATACATGGCTCCTGAAGACGCTGACAGGTATGAATGTTTAGTTGCTCAACGTGTTTTGAGTGTGCAGGTCACACAAGCTGAGCAAAATCAGAGGCACAATTTGTTCCATACAAAGGGAGTTGTGAAGGAACGTTCTGTGCGCGTCATCATAGACGGAGGGAGCTGCAACAACTTGGCTAGCTTGGAGATGGTGGAGAAGCTATCTCTCACCACAAGACCACATCCACATCCTTACTACATCCAATGGTTCAACAACAGCGGCAAGGTTAAGGTAACATGTACTGTTCGTGTGCATTTTAGTATCTCTACATATGCTGATTATGTTGATTGTGATGTGGTACCTATGCAAGCATGTTCCTTATTACTTGGTCGACCATGGCAATTTGATAAAAATTCGGTACACCATGGTAGAAACAATCATTATACTCTGGTTCATAAGGATAAAAATATTACTTTGCTTCCTATGACTCCTGATTCCATTTTGAAAGATGATATTAATAGAACTAATAAAGCAAAACAGGAGACAAATAAGAGTGAAAATCATATTGTGGCAAAAGAATTTGACCAACAAATGAAGCCTAATAGTAAACCATCTAGTGTTGTTTCTGAAATTAAATTGAAAAGTGCATGTTTACTTGCCACTAAATCTGATATTGATGAGCTAGATTTGATTTCAGCAAATCTGTTTGCTATGCTTTTGTGTGCAAAGAGGCATTATTTTCATTTGAGGACGTGCCTTCCTCTTTGCCTCCTGCTATCACTAACATTTTGCAGGAGTTCGCTGACGTCTTTCCACAAGACGTGCCACCGGGATTACCTCCCATTCGAGGGATTGAGCATCAGATTGACTTAATTCCCGGTGCATCATTACCGAACCGTGCACCATACCGTACCAATTCAGAGGAGACGAAGGAGATTATGCGTCAAGTACAGGAGCTGCTCGACAAAGGTTATATACGCGAATCCCTTATCCCTTGTGTTTTTCCTATTATTCTAGTGCCGAAAAAGGATGGTACATCACGTATGTGTGTTGATTGTAGAGGCGTTGATAATATTACTATTTGTTATCGTCATCCTATTCCTAGGCTAGATGATATGCTTGATGAATTGAGTGTCTCTACAATATTCTCCAAAGTTGATTTGCGTAGTGGATACCATCAAATTCGTATGAAATTGGGAGATGAATGGAAACCGGCATTTAAAACTAAGTTTGGATTATATGAGTGGTTAGTCATGCCTTTTGGGTTAACTAATGCACCTAGTACTTTCATGAGATTAATGAACAAAGTTTTACGTGCTTTTATTGGACGATTTGTGGGAGTCTATTTTGATGATATACTGATTTATAGCAGATCTTTGGAGGAACATTTGGAACATTTACGTGCTGTTTTTATTGCTTTACGTGATGCATCTTTGTTTGGTAACCTTGGGAAGTGCACCTTTTGCACCAACCGAGTATCTTTTCTTGGCTATGTTGTTACTCCACAGGGAATTGAAGTTGATAAAGCCAAGGTTGAAGCTATGGAGAGTTGGCCGCAGCCCAAAACGGTCACACAAGTGAGGAGTTTTCTTGGCCTCGCTGGATTCTATAGGCATTTTGTGAGAGATTTTAGCACCATTGCTGCACCTCTCAATGAGCTTACAAAGAAAGATGTGCCTTTTCTTTGGGGTACCGCACAGGAAGAAGCCTTCACGGTATTGAAAGATAAGTTGACACATGCTCCTTTACTCCAACTTCCTGATTTTAATAAGACTTTTGAGCTTGAATGTGATGCTAGTGGAATTGGATTAGGAGGTGTGTTATTACAAGATGGCAAACCTGTTGCATACTTTGCTGAAAAATTGAGTGGGCCTAGTCTGAATTATTCTACTTATGATAAAGAATTATATGCTCCTGTTCGGACTTTAGAAACATGGCAACATTATTTATTGCCCAAAGAATATGTTATACATTCCGATCATGAATCTTTGAAACATATTAAAAGTCAAGCTAAACTGAATCGTAGACATGCTAAATGGGTTGAATTCATTGGGACATTCCCTTATGTCATGAAATACAAGAAGGGTAAAGAAAATGTTATTGCTGATGCATTGTCTCGTCGCTATACTATGCTTTCACAACTTGACTTCAAAATATTTGGTTTGGAGACCATCAAAGATCAATATGTGCATGATGCTGATTTTAAAGATGTATTGCAGAATTGTAACGAAGGTAGAACATGAAACAAGTTCGTCGTTAATGATGGTTTTGTGTTCCGTGTTAACAAGCTATGCATTCCAGCTAGCTCTGTTCGTCTTTTGTTGTTGCTGGAGGCGCATGGAGGAGGATTAATGGGACACTTTGGCGTGAAGAAGACAGAGGACGTACTTGCTACACATTTCTTTTAGCCAAAGATGAGACGGAATGTTGAGCGTTTTGTTGCTCGCTGCACTACATGTCAAAAAGCTAAGTCACGACTCAATCCTCATGGTTTATATATGCCTTTGCCTGTACCTAGTGTTCCTTGGGAGGATATATCTATGGACTTTGTTTTAGGTTTACCTCGGACAAAGAAGGGGAGGGATAGCATATTTGTGGTCGTGGATAGATTCTCGAAAATGGCACACTTTATACCATATCATAAAAGCGATGATGCTGTTAATGTTGCTGATTTGTTCTTTCGTGAAATTATTTGCATGCATGGTGTGCCAAATACTATTGTTTCATATCGTGATACTAAATTTCTTAGCCACTTTTGGAGATGTTTATGGGCTAAGTTGGGGACTAAACTGCTTTTTAGTACTACTTGTCACCCCCAAACTGATGGACAAACGGAAGTAGTCAATAGAACATTGTCTACTATGCTTAGGG
>NW_025232661.1:8750-9295 GCF_018294505.1 Triticum aestivum | reverse complement strand
GCGAGTCGAGGCGGACGTCATTGCGGTAGCGACGACGGACGCCGAGACGAGCATGTGACACCACTGCCACCCTGTCTTAGCGTAACGCGAGTCTAGGCGGACGTCGTCGCGGTAGCGACGACGGACGCCGGGACGAGCACGTGACACCACTGCCACCCTGTCTTAGCGTCACGCGAGTCGAGGTGGACGTCGTCGCAGTAGCGACAACGGACGCCGAGACGAGCATGTGACACCACTGCCACCCTGTTTTAGCATAACGCGAGTCAAGGCGGACGTCGTCGCGGTAGCGACGACGGACGCCGAGACGAGCACGTGACACCGCTGCCACCCTATCTTAGCGTAAAGCGAGTCGAGGCGGACGTCGTCGCGGTAGCAATGACAGAATCTGAGACGAGCGTGTGACACCACTGCCACCCTGTCTTAGCGTCACGCGAGTCGAGGCGGACATCGTCGCGGTAACGACGACGGACACCGAGACGAGCACGTGACACCACTGCCACCCTGTCTTAGCGTAACGCGAGTCGAGGAGGACGTCGCCGCGGTAG
>NW_025232661.1:6562-7076 GCF_018294505.1 Triticum aestivum | reverse complement strand
CGCGAGTCGAGGAAGACGTCGTCGCGGTAGCGACGACGGATGCCGAGACGAGCGCGTGACACCATTGCCACCCTGTCTTAGCATCACGCGAGTCGAGGCGGACGTCGTCGCGGTAGCGACGACGGACGCCGAGACGAGCCCGTGACACCACTGCCACCCTGTCTTAGCGTCACGCGAGTCGAGGCGGACGTCGTCGCGGTACCGACGACGGACGTCGAGACGAGCACGTGACACCACTGCCACCCTGTCTTAGCGTAACGCGAGTCGAGGCAGACGTCGTCGCGGTAGCGACGACGGACGCCGAGACGAGCACGTGACACCACTGCCACCCTGTCTTAGTGTAACGCGAGTCGAGGCGGACGTCGTCGCGGTAGCGACGACGGACACCGAAATGAGCACGTGACACCACTGCCACCCTGTCTTAGCGTAACGCGAGTCGAGGCGGACATCATCGCGGTAGCGACGACGGACACCGAAACAAGCACGTGACACCACTGCCACCCTGTCTTAGCGT
>NW_025232661.1:5134-5896 GCF_018294505.1 Triticum aestivum | reverse complement strand
CTCTTACCGGGAAATGTCTCCTAGTGTTACCGCTGAGCCATGGTAGCATGCTACTGCTCTGGAACACTTAGGCTGGCCGGCATGTGTCCTTCTTCGTTCCTGTGTCTGTCCCTTCGGGGAAATGTCACGCTTTGAGTACCGGAGTCCTGTTAGCCCGCTACAGCCCGGTTTACCGGAGTCCTGCTAGCCCAGTGCTACAGCCCGGACCCACTTGCTGATGACCGACACGTTCGAAGCTGGGTCATGGATGCCTGTCCCTGTAAGTCTGTGCCACTTTGGGTTTACGACTAGTCATGTCAGCCCGGGCTCTTTATCATATGGATGCTAGCGACACTATCATATACGTGAGCCAAAAGGCGCAAACGGTCCCGGGCAAAGGTAAGGCGACACCCGTGGGAATACCGTGCGTGAGGCCGCAAAGTGATATGAAGTGTTACCGGCTAGATCGATGTGACATCGAGTCGGGGTCCTGACAACAAGCACGTGACACCACTGCCACCCTGTCTTAGCGTAACGCGAGTCGAGGCGGACGTCGTCGCGGTAGCGACGACGAACGCCGAGACGAGCACGTGACACCACTGCCTCCCTGTCTTAGCGTAACGCGAGTCGAGGCGGACGTCATCGCGGGAGCGACAACGGACGCCGAGACGAGCACGTGACACAACTGCCTCCCTGTCTTAGCGTAACGCGAGTCGAGGCGGACGTCGTCGCGGGAGCGACGACGGACGCCCAGACGAGCACGTGACACCACTGCCTCCCTAT
>NW_025232661.1:3659-4400 GCF_018294505.1 Triticum aestivum | reverse complement strand
CTGCCACCCTGTCTTAGCGTAACGCGAGTCGAGGCAGACGTCACGTGACACCACTGCCACCCTGTCTTAGCGTAACGCGAGTCGAGGCGGACGTCGTCGCGGTAGCGACGACGGACGCCGAGACGAGCACGTGACACCACTGTCACCCTGTCTTAGCGTAACACGAGTCGAGGAGGACGTCATCGCGGTAGCGATGACGGACGCCAAGATGAGCACGTGACACCACTGTCACCCTGTCTTAGCGTAACGAGAGTGTAACGCCCCAGATGTAACTTTCCATATTTGTATCCAACTCTTGCCGTCTCCGGCGCTAAGTTATTTATTTCTCGGGTTGGGTCTTTGTCTTCGTGTGTGTTGTTTTCGTTTTCATGCATCTCATATCAGGTCATCACGTGCATTGCATTTGCATACATGTTCATCTCATGCATTCGAGCATTTTCCCCGTTGTCCGTTTTGCATTCCGGCGTTTCGTTCTCCTCCGGTGGTCATTTCTAGCTTTCTTTCTTGTGTGGGGTTTAAACATTTCCGGATTGGACCGAGTCTTGCCAAGCGGCCTTGGTTTACTACCGGTAGACCGCCTGTCAAGTTTCGGGTCATTTGGACTTCGTTTGATACCCCAACGGTTAACCGAGGGACCGAAAAGGCCTCGTGTGTGTTGCAGCCCAACACCCCCCAAATTTGGCCCAAAACCCACCAAACTCTGCTCCATGTCCTAGAGCGTTCGATCACGATCGTGTGGGC
>NW_025232661.1:0-2892 GCF_018294505.1 Triticum aestivum | reverse complement strand
CACTGCCATCCTGTCTTAGCGTAACGCGAGTCGAGGCGGACTCGTCGCGGTAGCAACGACGGACGTCGAGACGAGCACGTGACACCACTGCCACCCTCTCTTAGCGTAACGCGAGTCGAGGCGGACGTCGTCACGGTAGCGACGACGGACGCCGAGACGAGCACGTGACACCACTGCCACCCTATCTTAGCGTAACGCGAGTCGAGGCGGACTCGTCGCGGTAGCGACGATGGACGTCGAGACGAGCACGTGACACCACTGCCACCCTGTCTTAGCGTAACGCGAGTCGAGGCGGACGTCGTCGCGGTAGCGACGACGGACATCGAGACGAGCATGTGACAGCACTGCCACCCTGTCTTAGCGTAACGCGAGTCGAGGCGGATGTCGTTGCGGTAGCGACGACGGACGCCGAGACGAGCACGTGTGTAACGCCCTCGATGCGGCTATAGCTCCCACGTGTCGAGGCACGACTTAGAGGCATAACCGCATTGAAAGCAATGTCGCAAGTCAGGCAATCATTACAACATCCCATGTAATATATAATAAAAAGGGGGAGATAACATAGTTGGCTTACACTCGCCACGTCACATCAGAGTACATAAATAACAACCACCAAACAAACACTCATGGCCCGACTACGGCGCCAAAATAGAAAAGAACCCAACATGCGACAAGGTCCTGAATCGATAACCCCAACTAGGCACCACTACTGATCATCGGGAAAAGACACATAGTAACGCTGAGAGTCCTCGTCGAACTCCCACTTGAGCTCGTACTCGTCACCTGGAGCGAAATCACCTGGACCTGCATCTGGAGTTATAGTATCTGTGAGCCACAGGGACTCAGCAATCTCGTACCCTCGCGATCAAAACTATTTAAGCTCATAGGAATGGATAAGGCAAATATATGTGGAGCTGCAGCAAGCGACTAGCATATGTGGTGGCTAACTTATACGCAAAAGAGAGCGAGAAGAGAAGGCGAAGCACGAGCGAGAAGCTAAAGGAACAACCTGCGCAAGCATAACTCCAACACCGTGTTCACTTCCCGGACTCCGCCGAGAAGAGACCATCACGGTTACACACGCGGTTGGTGTATTTTAAATAAGGTCAACTTCGGGTTTTCTACAACCGGACGTTAACAAATTCCCATCTGCCCATAACCGCGGGCACGGCTTTCGAAAGTTCAATCCCTGCAGGGGAGTCCCAACTTAGCCCATGACAAGCTCTCACGGTCAACGAAGGAATAGACCTCCACCCGAGACATTCCGATCAGACTCGGTATCCCGGTACAACAAGACATTTCGACAGGGTAAAACTAAACCAGCAACACCGCCCGAATGTGCCGACAAATCCCGATAGGAGCTGTACATATCTCTTTCTCAGGGCACACTCAGATTGTCCTAGGTACGGGTAGGCCAGCCCAGAGTTGCCCCTGGTAGCCACCGGTAGCTGACAGGTGGACCAACACTCAGAGGAGCACTGGCCCGGGGGGGGTAAAATAATGATGACCCTTGAGTCTGTAGAACCCAAGGGAAAGAAAAGGCTAGGAGGCAAATGGTAAATCCAATGTTGGGCATTGCTGGAAGAGCTTTACTTAAGACGAACTGTCAAGGGGTTCCCATAATAGCCCAACCGTGTAAGGAACGCAAAATCCGGGAACATAACACCGATATGACGGAAACTAGGGCGGCAAGAGTGGAACAAAACACCAGACATAAGGCCGAGCCTTCCACCCTTTACCAAATATATAGATGCATTAAGATAACATAGCAATATAATGATATCCCAACAAGTAAATAAATGTTCCAACAAGGAACGGCTCCAATCTTCACCTGCAACTAACAACGCTATAAGAAGGGCTGAGCAAAGCGGTAACATAGCCAATCAACGGTTTGCTAGGACAATGGAGGGTTAGGGGATCACATGGCAATTGGGAGGCTGACAAGCAAAAGGTAGGCATCGTAGCAGTGGCAAAGCAAAAGAGCGAGCAAACTAGCATAGCAAAGATAGTAGTGATTTCGAGGGTATGATCATCTTGCCTGCACAGTTGTCAGAGTTGACTGGATCCTCACAAGCAAACTCAACGGGCTCCTCGGTAGCGAACTCGTCTCCCGGCTCTACCCAACAAGACAAACAAGCAACAAGGATACAATCAACCACGGGCAAGTCCAAGCAATACGATGAAATGACGATAGGCTATGCGGGATGCGATGCGGGATGCAAAATGCAAGATATGACAGGAAATGCATGAACCTGGCATCAACTTGGAAAACCAAGTGTGCCACTGGATAGAGGGGATGAAATCGCTTGAAAACGATATAAAGATCATAGGAATCGGAGCTACGGTTTGGAAATGGCAAGCGTTTTAAGATATGACACCGGTCTGCGATTTACAGCAAGTAGGCATCTAAATGCAACGAAATGAACATGCTACAGCCACCAAACATGAAAACAAAATATATGGCAGTGATGTACACAAGATGGTTGACAAAACACTAGCACTGAGCCCTAGGCAAATTCATCCATTAAGAGGTTCAAACAAGCATGGCTAAAACGCAAATGCAAAACAGATTTCAGACTTAGTGAATTTAACACTAGTCTGAAATTTCAGATCACGATGCTCTCTTCGGAGCAGCAAAACAACATGATAGAAAACCTGAACATGACAGGTAAGAACATGGCATGGAGCTACTCAACAAGCTTAATAAAACACCCAAAGTGACCTGGGGCCAAAAGGGTTCACAAAATACTCTACCGAGCTTACGAACATCGCTCGAACACAATCAGTTTTCAGACTTAGTGAAAACTGAGACATGCTGAAATTTAACTCACGAAGGCATATAAACGAGCTCGATGCACTCACTACGGTGCAAGTCATGGCAAGGAAAGCATA